>NW_026558840.1:0-112814 GCF_026930045.1 Uloborus diversus | reverse complement strand
AAAACGGAAATTCGGAAGACGTGAAGTTATTTGATTTACTACAAAAGCATTAATTTTCAGAAATTTTTCACAAAAGTGTGTGGGGAATTCGAATATGGTCGAATGAAGAGAAGTTTCAGTCATAAAGCCATTAATCCCTATCAAGTGATGAGATGTGTTCTCAAAATTTATTTGTAAGGGTTCCGCACATTTTTGCGTGATTGACGAATTTTGCAATGCATTATCAATCAATAATTTACACTGAATTACCTCTCCCGAACAACAGTTCACATTAACTAATGCTGATGACAAAAATACATACATTGATTTTTGCCCCGCATTATTCGACACTGTTGATACCAAATGGACAGGCTCTGGAGACACAATATACCTATGCAATAAAGTATGATGGCGCAAAGCTCAACATTTACATATGTATGAAAGTTTGCACTCCGATTGACTATGATTATCCCTCAAACAATTTTCGCACAGCTTGTAAGTTAGCACGACACCCCATCTACCATCAAGGGGCATATTATTGAATTTTGGATATTTGAATAACTTCTGCTTTGTTTACACACAACACACATACAGTGGCTCCCAAAAGTGTTCGTACACCTTGAAATTTTGAAGTAAAACCAAAATAACGCAAAACTGAATTCGAATATGAAGTCCAATTTTTTTCACACCATTCCTATGACATTCTGAATAAAACCCAGTAGTTTTTTACAAAATATTGCGAGATTTTATTTTTGAAATTTGTCAAAAAACGAAGAGACAGAGAAAAGATACGCCACAAAAGTCATCATACACTGAAATATTTTTGAATAAATTCATAATTAACATTATCATATGTGGTTTTTTTTATTATTTCTGCATTGTAATGATACTATAAAGTCATTTGCCTTTAATTTTTTGTGTATTTATTCCCTAATATTCTGCTTATTATTTTTAAATGGCAGGTATGCGTAGAAAACAACAAACACGATTCGAAATTTGATTTTTTCTCCTCACAGTAGCCGTCAATTGGTTTGAAATGTCTCTAAATTGGTTAATTTATACCATTCTATTGTGAAGTGCTTGATAAAATGCTTTAAAGACAAGAATCGGATCGAAAACAAGGTAAGAAAAGGTCAACTGGGAAAGTTAACAAAGCGTGATCGGAGGTTTACAGTTGAAAAAAAAACATGAAAAATACACATTTCAGAACTGAAAAAGCTTCTGTAGAATTGAATGAACTATTTTACGTTTAATTTTTACCTAAAATTGTTCGCCAAGGTTTCTGATTAGCTGGATTAAATGGGACCTTTTCCAGCAGAAATTTTCTTGTTCGTGCGAAAAACAGTAAGCTTACGCTTTCCGTCGTAAAATCAATGATAAAAAGATAGTCGAAATGGACTCAGCACACCTGAAAACGTTCGAATCCGTCAAAATTCGAAATTTGAAAATTTGCACGAATCCAGTACTTTCTTCTATATATTAGATATAGAAGAAAGTAATAAGCTCAAAACGTTTTGGAACAACGTCTTACTTATAAATGGAAATAAATGCAACATTTTGGGTTAAATTGTTGCATAATTGTAAATGGAAGAAAAAAATGAGGAATTAATCTTAAGAACCTAGTTGGATCAGTTAATCAGGACGGTGAAGGTGTTTTTGTGTGAGGGTGCATCTCATCATCAAAACTTGGAAATTTGGAATTTTTTGGTGAAATAATGAATTATGCTGTTCATTTAAATATTTTTAAAAACAATTTTAAACTATTAGCCCAAAATTTGGTAATCGGAAACAAGTTTGTTTTTATCTAGATAACGATAAGAAACACACGTTCGCATTTGGTGCCTCAAAATTTGTCCTCCACTTAAATCTGTGGTTATTTGCCAAAAGTTGATGCGGCAAATTTGACTATTTTCTACTTTACCGATCATGATATGTGTTTACAGTAATATTTTTCTATGCTAGAATTTGATATATCTAAAGATAAAGTTAAGCGGAAAAATATGAACCCCCAAACATGATATGATACAAATTTTCATATAATTCTTCACCAAATGTTGATAACTCTGCATATCATGTTTTGCCATATCAACTTTTGCCAGACCACCACAGAAATAATAAAAAAAAAATGATTGCTATTAAGATTAGGTGACCATTTAAGAGCATTAAGTCACAATAAGTTAACCCATAGGAGTTTTTAAGAGTTCTGTCCTAAGATTACTTATCTATCATTTTTCGAACCTATATACATCATTGTTACATAAATTCATCAAAATTATGCTTTAATTTTGGAAAAATAAATAAATATTAACCTTCTCTTTGCTCCAACAATGGGCATACCAAATTTCAGACTTACCAGTAATGGACCATTTAAATATATCTGTTTCTTTCAAAAGAATAGCTGTTTTTTTTTTCAATTTAATTAAATAATCAAAAAGTACAAAGCATCAAAAAAAAAAATAATTAAATATTTTTTTATTTCAGCAACATAAGTTTTATTTTTGGTAGTAATAAGTCTAAAATTTACCAGCAATGGGCCACAAACTTGATTTATTAAAGCGGCTGATTCGACTATCCATCACCAATTGAATTGCATTGTATTTCATTTCGTTTCAATTAGTGTCTTATAAGTTTGTTTTTCACCAATCAAAGCAGATGGTTCATTATAGATGCTTGACCCATTACACAGGGGAACAGTGATTTTGGTGCTGGGGTTTTTGGAATTGATTTCGTCTGAATTTGGTACCTTGAGTTCAAATATGACATCAGTTTTTGCCCAGAAGCTCAAACTTCTAAGATATAACATTTAAATATACATAAAACAGGTTTAAGTTACATCTATAGATCAAATAAAACAGAAAACAGGGATTTTTTTAATTCCTATTGTATTGTACAAATAATAAGAGATTGATTACCAAACAGTCCAATTGGGCTCTTGGACATGAGTCCCTAATTTTTAAGAACCTTAAAATGACTAAAATTGTAGTAGTCTTACTTAAGAAAACTTTATCTTAATTTACTTTCATTTTCTTAAGTTTTCTCCTTTATTTATTTACCTTTTTTATGTTTACTTAAGTGTGGGATACTCTACTTCCCAACAAATATTTTGAATGAATGGTAAAACACCTCAACACCCCTGAACTGGTGATTCCCCATTAATGTTTATAACGTTTGACTTCAGGGAAGCTCCCAAAAAATGTGTATTTCATGTCACCCACTATATTAGTCACACAGGCCCTGAAAAATATTATATACAAAGATCCAGCTCATCGCACATCCAGCGAAGCGAATACATGCAAGCCAAGAACTTACAAATTGACGTTAACTTGCTGAAGCGTTATTACTAAACCTGTCAAACTTTTATTGCATCTGGTGAATTTTCCTTTAAGTTACTAGACTGCATGCTGACAATAGGGTAAATATGCCAGAAGCAATCTTTGTTTAAGAAGCCCACACTTGCTTTAGAAGTGTGCAAAATGCAGTTAAAACGCCTCATTTTGGGTTATACAGCAGCACTTGTCTAAAAAAGTAGAGCTACTAGAGAAAAACTAATTTCATATTTCAGTTCAGAGCTCAAAACATATCTAAAATCAGTTCTCAAAATCTTGGCACCAAAGAAAAAACATTTTTTTGTTCCCCTGTGTTATTGGTACAGTGATTTAGTTTCATTCTTTCAAAAAACTATTTAAAAAATTTGTTAAACTACACTCTCTAATTTCACCCGAATTACAACAAAATATTTAATGCATATTTTTCCCAACTACCATCCGTCGAGTTCTCATGATTTGAAAAGGCGATTAGAAAAGTTAATCTATTTAATAATCGATAGACATTGTCTTCGTGACATTCTAAACTTCCTCTTTTGCAAAGCGAGGAAACGGTTTTTTGAATATCTCTTTCAAAGAACAAAAAGATCTGTAACAGCTTTTAGGTAGAACATCAGTACTTTTATTGTTCCCTTGACTACTAAAGATGTTCATTAAGCGAAATATCCGTATGAAGCTGAGTTGAGAGAAATAAAAAGGATGTTGAAATGCAAATGATACTTGTTATTTTTCTTTCGTTACGTAATACTATCAAAATTTTACTACTGCGTGCCAATGCATTAAGAACGCTATAAATAGGAGAGACCAAGTATAGTTAACGCATATTTTACATTTTGATTTTTCTCGTTTTTAGCCTACTTTCCCAGTAAAAGTCAGAAAAAGAAGAAAAAAGCATGAAAGAAGGCTTAATGCATCTTAAAAGTATCGTGAAAAACAAAAAGTCAAAAATAATTAAAATAAATATTGAAAAATTAAAAATTGGAAAGTAGGGTATTGAGATGGGGAAAAATGTCTGTCGGTCTGTCTGTCCCCCCCCCCCTAATAACTTTTGAAGGAATAGTCCGATTGGAAAAAACTTTTTTTTGTTCGATAGATCTCGGCAAGGACACCTCATTCCCATATTTCACTTTTTGATTTGAACTATTTTTTGTTCAATTTTGAACAGTTCAAAAAAAATTAACATTAGCGCCTACGGGGAAATTTTAGGCGATTCCGAACTGTGAGGCGAATTTGCTTCAAACAAGCTATGTAGGAAAAAGATTTTGATGAAAAACTTGTATATAAAATATCTTTTTGATTTGAACAATTTTCCGTTCAATTTTGAACAGTTCAAATCCCTTAACAATAGTGCCTACGGGGAAACTGAAAGTCAATGTAGATTCCGTATTTGAAGGCGGATTTACTTCAAACAAATTTTGTTGGAAATAACTCTTGACGCCAAACTCCAGACTTCGACTCCGAGAATTTAGGGGCACTTGACTCCGACTCCTGTACCCGACACTTAGTCGGACTCCGACTTCCCGACTTCGACTCTGACTTCAAGTATTGCCCAATCCTTAAGTTTGTAGACTGTCAACTGATTTCTTCTTCAATTCTGTTTTTCTTCTAAATTACTCAGCTTTTTCAATTGCTTCAATTTGAAGATTTTTGTTTGTTAACAAAGCATTACAAATGTTTTATGCAGTGTATTTTTAATTTTGTTTCAGACGATATACAGAAGGCAAGGCTGAAAGCTTAAGAAGCAGGAGAGGAATCTGATGTAAGGACAGATGGTGAAGAAGGGATTGTAAAAAGAAAACGTAAACAAAAAAAAGTATACTCAGAAAGGAGTGACGATGATAATTCTCCCACTAACGAGAATTTTAAAAAAATTAGACAGTCTCTGCCAGTTTTGCCGGAAACATTCTCGGTTACACCGATTACAGTTACAAGTAAGTTTACTTAATATATATAACCTGCTGCGTGTTTTTTCTTGTACGTGTATTGCAATTCCTAAGATTCCTTAAAGTTAGAATTTAGCTTTGGTATTGGTTTTCGAAATGATATAATTTTTTCATTATTTTTATATCTTCTCTTTAATGGACCTGATTTGCAAGTTAAGGATAACATATTAGGTAATTCTGAATTTACCTAATTACCCTTTTAGGTAATTCTAGAACTTTTCTTTTAACATTACAAAAGAAAACTTAATAGAGCTCTGAGCAAGTTGTTAAACTTCCGTGGTTTCGTATATTCAGGAGTTTCTGTCCAGGTCCTGTTTTGGAATTTTGTAAGAACTATTATGAATTTTGAGAAAATAAATTAATCGTAAACTAAGGCCCTGGTTTGAGAAAAAACATAAATCTGTCAAAAACTACCATACCAAAATAGTATGAGAGTATATAAACATTAACAAAAAGCACCTTAAGCATTTATGTTAAGGTTGAAAGAGAAGGAATGTTTATATTGGTGCAACACCAATAAGTTATTGGCTGTGTTGTACTATAAATTTGCATTCATTGTATTAGAAAAAAAAAAGCTTTGCAGTTGTCGAATAATTATATTAACTATTTAGTTGCTAAAGTGTGCCATCAAAGCAAAACTGCGGTTTGTCTGCCAAATAGGCAGTAGGGGGAGGAGGCGTTGGTCCGCTTTTGTACTTATCATTTTTTATTTTATCAAAAAAATTTAATGATCAGTTCGATTTCCACAATAAGTTCCACTACACACTTCTCAACCTCACATTTTTTTTAGGAAGTGTTGAATTGATAAACTTTTTTTATATTAATTTTTTAACGGAACCTTGTAAAGTGGACCAACGTGCCCCACGGGTCGGGTACGTTGGTCCGCCTGGTGGACACGTTGGACTGCATAACTCAAACAACATTTGTTATAATTTTAGTGATAAATACTATTAAACTCAGTAACTACCTTATTCTCTGTTGTGTGTAGAGTGAAAAATATTAAGTTTATATATTAAGTCAATATAACGTATTAAATTGATTTTATGATAAGTCATCTTTATTTAAAAGCAGCAATAAGCATTTAGCATTAGTTCAGCATTATTCTTTAAAAATCAAAAGAAAAATCATAGAATATTGTTATAATTATTGAGATTTAAGAGAAGGAAAGTTTTTAAAATATGTGGGGTAGGTTGATCCGGTCCAACGTGCCTCACAAAGAGCGGACCAACCTACCCCACCTTCTTGGTCTGAAAAAGTGATGTCATAATTTTTTTCTTTTCGACAAAAAATGAAAAAAATGCCAATTATTATGAACTAAAGGAACTTACTTTGAGAAAGGAGTTCATTTCTTCCTCGCAATCTTGATGAAAACCTTTAAAAAAATAAAATTACAGTTTTCTGAAAATTACTCAGGATACTGAAATAACACTTTCTGGAATAAAATTTGTTCAATATAACTGTACCATGTGATTCCATAATAGGATCCATAGGTGCAATTTGTTGGTCAAAAAATATTAATAGTATTAAAATTATTGAAACCGGTCCAACGTACCCCACCTCCCCCTACACTGAATATTCTGCGCTTTCCTTGGACAGAATAAAAATTCATTAATTAAAATTTATTTAATGCTTTCTTTTTTAACTTTTAGGTTTTGACGAAGTTCCTGTTGCGGAAGAGCATGTTGAAAATGCACCTTTTTCTCCCTTTCTTGTGCACAATGAAGAGCAAGATCTTCCCTTAGCGTCTGCCGGTAAGAACATGTTAAATAGTCTCAAAAGCAATATTTTTTAAACTTATTGACAATGCATTTTGTTTTTATTTACAATTTATTGTGTTTTGCAAATATTAGCAACAACATCTCCAAATTTTTAAAACTTTTTGTAGAAAATGTGTTTAGTGAAAAGTTTTTAATTTGACAATTTGCCTACAGGTTAGTTATAACATAAAAACTATTATATAGGAAGAAAAGTAAATATCTGAAAGTCATTTGTAATCATTTTGATTTCAGTTTTTGAAGTTGCCGTTCGGCGGTTGGCGAAATGCGAAAGCATGCTGGAAGAAATACTGGAAAACCAGAGAAAGAATATTAATATTGTTTTTGCGGGAGAAAAAGTGTCAAATGTTGAAATAGAATTAAATGGTGTGCATCTTCCATGCGAAAGAATAGAAGAGGTTGATAAATTGGAATGCTGGCTTCAATGCCCAGAAAATTTCCAGTTACTGGTATGCATGAGCTATTTAAAAAGATGTGTGGTGCAAACAAAACTCATTAGTAATTAAAAATATTTTAATCTTTAATATTTTATGTTAAACATTTAATAACCGATAAAAACATTTAAACAATTTGAAGATAAAGACAAAATGGGCAAAACAATACCTTGAAAAACAAAGGAAGGACGAAATCACATAATGACGAGACAAACACTAAATTAAAAAGGAGAATCCAATCTCCTGGAGGAAGGAGTACAAATTGCGATGGGGTGGCTCCCCCAGCAACTCCTTCAAAGGAGGGTTAAAATTATTAAAATATTTATAACGAATTAGATTAAAATTTGGGCAGTTGCATAAAATGTGCAACACTGTCTGATTTACATGAGAAGAAATGCATGTTGGAACTGGTTCATGACATAAGAGATATTTATGAGTGAATCTGGTATGTCCAATGCGAAGTCCAGCTAATAAGACTTGTTCTCTCCTGGTGATATTTAATGATTTAAAACCTCTAGTGGAGGGCTGGATCGAATGTAATTTATTTTCGATTTCTGAATTCCACGTCCCCTGCCAATACGTGTTGAGGCTTACAACGATGGCGTTTTTGATATCATCGAAAGGGACACTATTATCGACCAGGATACTTGCAGCTCTGGCAGCTGAATCGGCTGCCTCATTGCCTGCAATACCCACATGACCAGGGATCCAACAAAAGAGAACACGAAAATGATTTTGCGTAAGATTTTTGTACAAAAGATATGACTGGATGACGATAGGATGGCTATTATTATTGCAGAGAGTGATAGCTTCCACTGAACTCCTGGAGTCGGTGAATATCACCCACTTTCTGTAAACGGATTGGGTTATTGATTGTAGAGATGAAAATATAGCTTTTATTTCTGAAGTAAATACCGAGCAAGATGTATTTAATTTTTCTGCCGTAACTTGATCATTAATTATTGTTGAAAAGCCGACGTGATCGTTTGCTTTTGATCCGTCAGTGAAAATGTGTTTATAACCAGCGTACTTGCTTTTGATCTCATAAAAGACTTGTTGATAAACTGTATTAGCAGTAGTTTGTTTTGGGAATTTTGAGAAATCATTGATTATAGAAGGTTTGACTTCGCACTATGGTTCAATTAGTTCAATTGTGTTGACAGTTTTGAAATCTGATAGCTGCAGGTCTGAGAGTACCCGACGCATTCGGTTTCCAAATGTTGGGGTCATCGAAGGTCGGTGTAGAAATAATGCAACATTAGGTGGATAAAAAATATGGAGATGTAGTGGGTGATTGGTGCAAGGTTTTGTTTTGAAGTAAAAATTTAAAGAAAAAATTTAAAGAAAGTTTGAGGCGTCTATTGTTTAGAGATTGTTCGTGTGCAAGGATATGAAGACTGTTGATAGGCGAAATTCGAAACGCTCCTGTGCAGATGCGCAGTGCCTGATTATGTATTGGATCCAGACTTTTCAGATAGGTTTTTTGCAGCGGAGCCATAAATTTGACATCCATAATCAAGCTTTGAGCGTATCAGAGCCCTGTATATTCTTAACAGAGACTCTGTATCAGCACCCCAAGAAGTATTCGCTAAGACTTTAAGGATATTTAATTTCAGTAAACATTTCTTTTTTAGCTCTTGTATATGCGGTATAAATTTTAGTTTATTATCAAGAGTGAGACCAAGGAATTTTCCTTGATCTTTTACAGCTATTGGTTGATTATTGAGGAGAAGATTCGGATCAGGGTGAAGCCCTCTTTTACGGCAGAAGTGGATACAGAATGTTTTTTGAGCAGAGAAAGTGAACCCATTTTCTTCTGCCCATTGGGTTATTTTATTGATTGCAATTTGAAGTTGTCTTTCAATGATACTCATGCTCGTTGATGAGAAAGAAATTTGAAAATCATCCACGAACATGGTACCTTTTACGGCGGGGGGCAATTGGTCAATTAAGCTATTGATTGCTATAATGAATAGAGTTACGCTTAGTACACTCCCCTGGGGTACTCCTTCTTCCTGAATGAAGGTATCCGACAGAACAGACTTGACGCGTACACGAAAAGAACGATGTTTCAGAAAATTGGAGAGAAAGATGGGTAAATTACCTCGCAACCCATACTCATGAAGGGTTTTGAGGATCCCATACCTCCAGGTACGGTCGTATGCTTTTTCAATATCGAAAAATACGCTCACAAGATGTTTTCGTTTAAGAAATGCTTTTCTTACTGATGTTTCGAGAAGCATTAGATTGTCTATTGTGCATCTGCCACGCCTAAACCCACTTTGATATGAGGATATGAGATGGTGTGACTCCAGAATGTGCATCAGTCTGGCGTTTACCATCCGTTCCATGACTTTACATAGGCAACTAGTGAGAGCTATAGGTCTATAGCTCTCAGGTTTATCAGATTGTTTATTTGGTTTAAGGATAGGGATAACTATTGCTTGACTCCAGGATTTTGGGAATCTATGTTCAGAATAAATTCTGTTAAAAAGCTGCAGAATATTTTCTGATGAAGACCTGCTTAGATTTTTTAACATGCTATTGTGAATTTGATCTGGACCAGGTGATGAGTTTCTTGATTTTTCTAAGGCAGTATTTAGTTCATGAAGGGTGAATTTTGTGTTGTATTGATTAGAAATGTTTGAATTAAAATCTAGAACTTTTTGTTCTTTGCGTGATTTGATGGTTAAAAATTTTGAGCAATAGTTATTTGCACTGGAGACTTCTGCCAGATAAGTCCCCATGCAGTCAGCCACCTCTTTGTAATCGGATAAAATACGACCATTATTCTCCAGAATGGGTGCACAAGGTGTATTGTAGTTGCCAACGATTTTTTTTATTTTACCCCATACGGTCTTTGATGGGGTGGACGTCGTGATTGTGCTGACATAGGTCTGCCACGAGTCCCGCTGGCTCTTCCGTCGAATCCTTCGAGCTTCAGCACGAGCTCGTTTAAGTGCCACGAGATTTTGTGTGGTTGGATAACAACGAAACGTGCTCCATGCCTTTTTTTGTTTCTTATGAGCCTCCTGACAATCAAGGTTCCACCAAGGCTTAGGAAACTTGATCCTGCCTTTAGTGGTTTTTGGTATAGCAGCGTTAGATGCGTATAAGATGATGTCGGTTACTCGCTTTACCGCTACATCGATATCAATATCAGTCACGTCTTCTGATTTAATTTCTGCCAACTGGGTAAATGCTGTCCAATCAGCTCGATCAATGCGAAGTCGAGCTTGCTGATGCTGCTGGTAGCTGCAGCGTCCAGTATAAGTTATTTTGATTGGAAAGTGGCCACTGGTGTAGAGACCACCCTGCACCTGGAAATCCCAAAGTGGCAGAAAGGAAGGTGAGGATATTGCAAGATCGATGGCATGGTAGGTTTGCGTAGGAAGGTGGAAATAGGTATTTTCACCGTCGTTAAGCACACATAGATCATTGTCTTCAATCAAGTTTTCAATAGTTAAACCTCTGCTGTTGGAGGCTGGGCTTCCCCAGAGAGGATTATGGCCATTAAAATCCCCCAAGAGGACAAATGGGGGAGGAAGTTGATCTACAAGTGTTTGCAATTCCACGCCTCTCAAATCGTAAGAAGGTGGAATATATACAGAACAGATTGTAAACAGCGAGTGAAGGTGAACTCGCGCAGCTACTGCTTGCAGGGATGTGTTGATACTGAGCTGGCTGGATGCATAATCATTAGCGATTAGCAATGCCACTCCTCCACAACGACGGTCACCTGACAAGCAGTCCTTGCGGTATATGTCAAAACCTTTCAACCTCGGTCTATCAGCAGGGGACAGAAATGTTTCTTGCAGACAAAATATGGCCGGTTGGTGATATTCGACAAGATCTTTGATGTCTGTGACATTATGAGAGTAACTCTGACAATTCCAAGAGAGAATGCTCAGGGCCATGGAGAAAAAAGGAAGGAGAAACGGCCGGAAGGAGAGGGAGCAGCTCATGAGGGAGGATGGTCCGTCCACCCTTCATCGTCGGATGGCGGAAGATCTTCAAAGTCAACATCCTCGTCCTCCTCCTGGGGAGGAGATAGTTGGAGTGTTTCTATTTGTGATTTGGTCTATTTTACTTTCTTGCTAGAAAGCAAAAAGTCCTCCTTTCTAAAGTTATAAAATTTTGGGGGCCTCTGTTTAGAGGCTACCCCGATTTTTGTGCGCATTTGTAAAAGTTTCTGAAAAGAAGTTTGGGGCTATTATTTTGTTTATTTGATTTGGTTGTGTTTACAGTTATAGCATTAGGTGAGTTCGGTATTTTATTGCTGGTTACTTTGTTTACTGGAGGTTCAGTTTGTGTGCTTATGGAGTTGAATACTTTTTTTACAGCAGCAGAATATGAAAGTCCAGTTGTAGGTGTACGAGATTGGACAATTTTTCTCGCGTCTGGATATGATATTTTTTGAATGGTTTTGATGACCTGTATTTCCTTTTCGGTTAGCCATTTAGGGCACTTTCTAGAGTATGAGGGGTGGTCTCCTTTGCAGTTGACGCATTTAAATTCCTTTGAGCATTCATTGCTGTCGTGGCCGGGCTCAGCACATCTGGCACAGGTTCCTGTACCACGGCATGACAGCTTGGAATGTCCAAAACGCTGGCAATTAAAACATCGTAGTGGATTTGGGATGTAAGGTCTCACTGGACAAGAGAGATAACCAGCTTTGACACGTGAAGGGAGGATAGGCGTACTAAATGTCAGAATGATGTGCTTCGTATTCTGCATTTCGCCGTTGCGTTTGATAGTTATCCTCTTCACTCCACTTACGTGTTGATCTTGCATTTCCTCTAGAATTTCCTTCTCTGATGTAAATAGAAGGTCTGGCTCCGAAATGATTCCCCGAGAAAAGTTTAATGTTGAGTGTGCTGAAACTGTACAAAGGTATGGGCCTAGTTGTTTGATTGCAAGAATAGGTTGAACTTGTTTAGGATGCTTTATTTCGACTAATAATTCACCTGTACGTAATTTTTTAACCGATTGGTACTCACCGATGAGATTTATTAAAGCTTTGTTAATTAAGAATGGGGAGACAGCAGTGAATGTTAGGTTTTCATTTCTTTTGATTATAAAAAATTTAGCAGAGCTGAACGAGTCTTTCTGACGCTCCCCACAAGGGGGAGAAGTGTTCTTTGAGTTTTCATCCATGAACGAACCAGAGAACTAGGGGGAAAAGATGGGGTCTAGCCCCTGTGTAGCCCCCCACACAGAGGTAAGGCTGCGTACGACAGGGTTCGCCTGCTATCCCTGAAGTCTCCCGTTTGAGGCACCGACTACCCCCGGTACCACGCAGCCATCGGCACGGTTGACACGCCTTGGCTTAGGGGTTTTCGTCCGCATTTGGTAAGTGTGATGAGGGAAGGAAGGGAGAAAAATCCCCTCCCGCTGATATTCTGTTTGAGCAACTGGGGGTTCACGACTCCTCCCAAGAGCTCGCCCTGAACTCACCACACCGCAAGCCCCCCCCCCCCCCCCACCACCACGACAAGGTAAACGGACACGGGGGGGGTCTCACTTTTAGTATTTATTTTTTCTAGGAACAATTCGTAGGAATTTTGCTTCCTCGGGAGCAACAGACTCCGAAATTGAAACAGTCGTGCGCAACTGGTTCCGGTACAGAAAAGACCGGGATGGCGGAAGGGAGTATCGCCGCAACCTCCAGCAGTTCTAATTGCCGGTGCAAAAGTGAAAACTTCATCAGTGCGCGTCAGAAGAGAAGAAAAATTGCAAATGCTACATCTAATATTATGTCAGAAATTAGACATTTGAATTCCAGTGGCATGAATGTTGCAAATCCAGAAGTACTTCCCAATTATTCTGGAAATACTGAACCTGAATTACTTTCAAAACCCTCTCAAACAAATCTTGAACTGCCAGAGTCTGAAACAGAAATAGTATTTATTGTTTGTTCCGCACTCTTGGCTTCCTTAAGAGGTTTTCCATCTCCAGCTCAGTCACTTTCCTATGCCGGGCTGATGAGTGCTAATAAGCACGAAACTGCAGTCCTCGGCTGGAAATGAATGAGCTGGCGGTGTATTTCACGAATTCAGTAGTTGCTCAGATATTTCCAGTAGTGATGAGTTGTCACCCTCTGAAATATCCCACAAAGATATAATTACCCCAACAAATGTACTTAGTAATTGGGGCAAAAAAATTTAATATTCCAAATAATGCCACTACTGAACTTCTACATAATTTAAAGCCTTATTTGCCCAATATACCCCTTGATGCTAGAACCCTTCATAAAACTCCGCGCCCTTTAAAGGTTCAAAACTGTTGTGGTGGGTCATTTATTTATTTTGGAATACTGAGCAATATATTGGAGAAGGCTTCATCTGGTATTGTTTTGAGTAACTACCCAATTATTGAAAATTTAAAAAGTGCAGTTAATCCAAACATTTTCACTACATACGTTGATGTGGATGGCCTTCCAGTAAATAAAAGTTACACAAAAACATTCTGGCCTATTTTAGGGATTTTAGATAAATCTATTGATAAAGTTCCACTTGTTATAGGGCTTTTTCATGGTGAGTCGAAACCACAAAATTCAAATGATTTTTCTGATTCTTTTGTGAAAGAATGCACTATATTATATATTAGAGGAAAAGGGAATTATTTTTAACGACAAAAAATATGTGCTTCGTGTCAGTTGCTTCATTGCCGATGCTCCTGCAAGAGCATTTCTAAAATGTTTTATACATTTTAATGCATTGCAGGGCTGTGAAAAATGTACTCAAGAAGGAGTTCATTTAGGAAGGACAACATGGCAGTATCAGTCGAAATTGAACTTTAGAACTGATGAGGCTTTTGGGGATATGTTGTATCCTCGTCACCAGCAGTGCCAAACTGGAATTTCTAGACTGAATGTTGGTTTGATTTCTCAAGTTCCCATAGATCCCATGCATCTGATATTTCTAGGTATTGTTAAAAGACTCATTAACGTATGGGTAGAAAAGGGTTCAAAAAAAGGTAAGCTTAGTTCCCTTCAAGTGATACAAATTTCAAACAGACTGCAAATAGTTACTCAACATACACCCACAGAATTTTCAAGGAAACCTAGACCACTTAAATACTTTAAATTTTGGAAAGCAACTGAATTCAGATCTTTTTTATTCTATTTTGGTCCCGTAGTTTTGAAAAATATATTGCCTAATCATTTGTTTGAACATTTTCTCATCTTGCATGTTGCAGTTTATGTATTGTGCAGCTCTGAATTAAGCAAGCAAACACCCCTTCTAAATTTTGCCGATCAGTTACTTCACACTTTTGTTCGTTTCACTACAGAGTTCTATGCCAAAGAGCTAATGCTACATAATTTTGACAATTTGCTCCATGTTGTGGGTGATGTCGCTCATTTCTGTCCGTTAGATGATTACTCTGCTTTTCCTTTTGAAAGCTTTATGAATCGAATAAAGAAAATGGTACGAGGCCCAAATAATCCTCTTCAGCAGGTTGCTAAAAGATTGGGGGAGAGACAGCCCGAAAAGACAACTGTTGACTCAGTGCCTTCAAGTTGCAAGGCTGAAAATAATTTACAGTTTAATAGGTATGAAGAATACAAAAATGGGATTAGAAAACCAGATAATTGTTTTCTCACAAAAAATAATAAAGTTATTTTGGTACAGAGAATTGAAATTAATGAAAGTAATGAGTATTACTTAAAATGCAATGTTTTTCTTTGAAAACTTGATTATTTCGAATCTCCTTTAAAAAGCTCAAAAATAAACATTTTCCTTACACAAGCATTCAAATATTTAGGAGGTACTTCTGTTTTTCATAGGATGATTTTTCTCTTTTTCCTGTTCCTGTGTGTCTTAACATATGTTTTGATGAATGCCGTATCTTTTTTGTTTCCCCATGATAATTTTTCAATTTTAGAGGGATTCTCACCAAATAGGCCAAATTAATGTCTCAAGCTTATACCTCGTTATGTTTCAATTACTATTAAAGTTTCAACAGGAATGCGTAATATGACATTTAGAAGTTATTTTAGTAGTTTTTAAAATTTATAAATTAATAGTGTAATTCAAATTTATTTTTCGTCCTTACTTTATACTGTCTTCATACAAAATTTCAAGTTTTAAAATTTAACTTTTGCAACATTAAAGCATGAATGTTATTACTACTAATAATTTAATTTAATGTTCATATAGAGACAAATATGATTTATTATTAAAATATTAACTTTGTTTTACAAACAAAACAAAATCAAATTTAATCACTATATTATGAGTATTACACTATAAAAAAGAAAATAAATTGGGCAAAAAATAAATGATTGATCATGGCCAATATATTTTTCCAACTATTGGTGAGCTCGGGTAAATTTGCAAAAGGAAAAAAAAAGCATTTATAACAATGTTGATAGACATTTTTTCTTTCTTATTTGGCCTGAACAGAATCGCATTTAAATTAAGCTTTGCTGCCAAAAAGCAAATACATCAAAAACTTATTTTCATTAAATCCTACATTATTTCTTCGTTCAACTCATTTCTTTCTGTGTACCTGTGTCAATTTTTGAATGTTTTTTCATCTGCAATAATGATTGCTATGTGTAAGGCATTGTTATTTTTTGGTTAAAAGTGGGTTTGAATATTAGATTTAATAATTTCTAATCATCTTCATACTTCTGTAATTCTGTCTAATTCATGCGAGGAGTCACTTCGTTAAGCCTTGAATTGCAGTAATTTTATTTTTGTTTCAATATGTGTGTTTTGTTTCTTTTTGTGAGCATATAATTAAACTTAACAGAGTTGTTTAGTCTTTTGGGACAAAAATTTGACTTTAAATTTAAAAAGCAAAAAAAAAAAAAAAAAAACTGAGTGAGTGAGTTTAATTTGGGAAGTAGAGATATTTTTTTTAATTTATTTTATGATATTTAAGTGAACTGCTGTTTTTACCTGATTTTGTTTTAAATAGTGAAGTTAGGTAAAATAATTTCTTACAATTTGTTTTTTAAATAATCATAATGCTATTGCATAAATATATAACTCTTTTTGAACTACTTTTCATTACAATACAAATTTCTTTTTTTCTGACGAAATAAAGTTGTTCTTTATTTATAAGTGCTCAATCTATTTATTTAACTTGGGAAATATTTCTCTTGAGAATTTTTGAAACTTAAACCCTGAAGTTACGTGTGCTTTCATTCTTGTTTTTTTAAGCACTATTATTTTGAAGATTCCAGTACATGGACTAAATTTTTTCACGATATAAGAGATATTTAAGTTGTTGGTTGGTTGGTTGAGTTGGTTTTTATGGCGCAAGAGCCCTTGAGGGCTATACTGCGCCAAACGATATTTTATTATATGCTATTTATTTTTTTATTAAAGAATATAGTAAATAGAAGCATATTTTGAAGGATAAAGCATAGAACTTCAAGTGTCAATATTAAAAAAGTGCAGCCGATAAAAACATTTAAACAATTTAAAGATAAAGACCAAATGGACGAAAAAATATCTTGAGAAACAAAGGAAGGACGAAATCACATAATGACCAGACAAACACTAAATTAAAAAGGAGAATCCAATCTCCTGGAGGAAGGAGTACAAATTTCGATGGGGTGGCTCTCCCAGCAACTCCTTCAAAGATGGGTTAAAATTATTAAAATATTTATAACGAATTAGATTAAAATTTGGGCAGTTGCATAAAATGTGCAACACTGTCTGATTTACATCACATGTAATGCATGTTGGAGCTGGTTCATGACATAAGAGATATTTGTGGGTGAATCTGGTATGTCCAATGCGAAGTCGAGCTAATAAGACTTGCTCTCTCCTGGTGATATTTAATAATCCGAAACCTCTAGTGGAGGGCTGGATCGAATGCAGTTTATTTTGGATTTCTGAATTCCAAGTCCCCTGCCAATACGTGTTGAGGCTTACAACGATGGCGTTTTTAATATCATTGAAAGGGACACTATTATCAATCAGGATACTTGCAGCTCTGGCAGCTGAATCGGCTGCTTCATTGCCTGCAATGCCCACATGACCAGGGATCCAACAAAAAAGAACACGAAAATTATTTTGCATAAGGTTTTTGTATAAAAGATATGACTGGATGACTATAGGATGGCTATTATTATCGCAATGAGTGAATGCTTCCACTGAACTCTTTGAGTCAGTGAATATCACCCACTTTCTATGAACAGATTGGGCTATTGATTCTAGAGATGAAAATATTGCTTTTATTTCTGCAGTAAATACCGAGCAAGATGTGTTTAATTTTTCTGCCGTAACTTGATCATTAATTATTGTGGAAAAGCCGACGTGTTCGTTTGCTTTTGATCCGTCAGTGAAAATGTGTTTATATCCAGAATATTTGCTTTTGATCTCATGAAAGACTTGTTGATAAACTGTATTAGCGGTAGTTTGTTTTGGGAATTTTGAGAAATCATTGATTATAGAAGGTATGACTTCGCACCATGGTTCAATTAGTTTTATTGTGTTAACGGTTTTGAAATCTGATAGCTGCAGGTCTGAGAGTACCAGACGCATTCGGATAAAAAATGTTGGGGTCATCGAAGGCCGGTGTAGAAATAAAGCAACATTAGATGGATTAAAAATGTGGAGATGTAGTGGGTGATTGGTGCAGGGTTTTGTTTTGAAGTAAAAATTTAAAGAAAGTTTGAGGCGTCTATTGTTTAGAGATTGTTCGTGTGCAAGGATATAAAGACTGTTGATAGGCGAAGTTCGAATTGCTCCTGTGCAGATGCGCAGTGCCTGATTATGTATTGGATCCAGACTTTTCAGATAGGTTTTTGCAGCAGAGCCATAAATTTGACATCCATAATCAAGTTTTGAGCGTATCAGAGCCCTGTATATTCTTAACAGAGACTCTGTATCAGCACCCCAAGAAGTGTTCGCTAAGACTTTAAGGATATTTAATTTTAATGAACATTTCTTTTTTAAATCTTGTATATGCGGTATAAATTTTAGTTTATTATCAAATGTGAGACCAAGGAATTTTCCTTGATCTTTTACAGCTATTGGTTGATTATTGAGGAGAAGATTTGGATCAGGGTGAAGTCCTCTTTTACGGCAGAAGTGGATACAGAATGTTTTTTGAGCAGAGAAAGTGAAGCCATTTTCTTCCGCCCATTGGGTTACTTTATTGATTGCAATTTGAAGTTGTCTTTCAATGATACTCATGTTTGTTGATGAGAAAGAAATTTGAAAATCATCCACAAATATGGTACCTTTTACAGCGGGAGGCAATTGGTCAATTAAGCTATTGATTGCTATAATGAATAGAGTTACGCTTAGTACACTTCCCTGGGGTACTCCTTCTTCTTGAATGAAAGTATCCGATAGAACAGACTTGACGCGTACACGAAAAGAACGATGTTTCAGAAAATTGGAGAGAAAGATGGGTAAATTACCTCGCAACCCATACTCATGAAGGGTTTTGAGGATCCCATACCTCCAGGTACGGTCGTATGCTTTTTCAATATCGAAAAATACGCTGACAAGATGTTTTCGTTTGAGAAATGCTTCTCTTACTGATGTTTCGAGAAGCATTAGATTGTCTATTGTGCATCTGCCACGCCTAAACCCACTTTGATATGAGGATATGAGATGGTGTGACTCCAGAATGTGCATCAGTCTGGCGTTTACCATCCGTTCCATGACTTTACATAGGCAACTAGTGAGAGCTATAGGTCTATAGCTCTCAGGTTTATCAGATTGTTTATTTGGTTTAAGGATAGGGATAACTATTGCTTCACTCCAGGATTTTGGGAATCTATGTTCAGAATAAATTCTGTTAAAAAGCTGCAGAATATTTTCTAATGAAGACCTGCTTAGATTTTTTAACATGCTATTTTGAATTTGATCTGGACCTGGTGATGTGTTTTTTGATTTTTTTAAGGCAGTATTTAGTTCATGAAGGGTGAATTTTGTGTTGTATTGGTTAAAAATGTTTGAATTAATATCTAGAACTTTTTGTTCTTTGCGTGATTTGATGGTTAAAAATTTTGAGCAATAGTTATTTGCACTGGAGACTTCTGTCAAATAAGTCCCCATGCAGTCAGCCACCTCTTTGTAATCGGATAAAATACGACCATTATTCTCCAGTTGGTTGGTTGGTTGGTTGGTTTAATTTTTATGGCGCAAGAGCCCTTTAGGGCTATACTGCGCCAAACGTTTTTTTGGGATAAAGTATATAGATAAGTAAAGGAGTAAGCGTGTTTTCAGGTGAGAGCTATAAACATAGGTAGTTTAAAATAAATAATAAAAATCAAGTAGACATTAAAACCATTTAAATAACGTATGAAATAATATGTTGGATAAAACACCTTGAATAACAAGAAAAAGACATCACATTTTAACGGCACAAACACTAAATTAAAAGGTAGAATCCAATCTCCTGGAGGAAGGAGTACAAATTGCAATGGGGTGGGTCCCCCAGCAACTCCTTCAAAGATGGGTTAAAATTATTAAAATGTTTAAAACGTGTTTGGTTAAAATTAGGGCAGTTACTTAAAATATGTAACACTGTCTGATTCACATTACATGTAATGCACGTTGGAGATGGTTCGCGACATAAGAGGTATTTGTGAGTGAACCTTGTGTGCCCAATGCGAAGTCGAGCTAGTAATACTTGTTGTCTCCTGGTAAGTTGTAAAGATGTGAAACCTTTAGCCGAGGGCTGGATGGCATGTAATTTATTTTGTGTTTCAAGATTCCAGGACCGCTGCCAATGCGTGTTAAGACATTCAGAAATTACGTTTTTAATGTCGTCAAAAGGGACAGTGTCATCAACCAGGATACTTGCGGCTCTGGCAGCTGAATCTGCTGCTTCATTGCCTGCAATTCCCACATGACCAGGGACCCAACAGAAGAGAACATGAAATTGGTTTTTTATAAGATTTTTGTATAAATGATATGACTGAAGGACAATAGGGTGGCTGTTATTGTTGCAGTGAGAGATGGCTTCCACTGAACTCTTTGAGTCAGTGTATATCACCCATTTTTTGAAATTGGATTGGGTTATGGATTGGAGAGATGTAGATATGGCTTTTATTTCTGAAGTAAATACAGAGCAAGATGGGTTTAATTTTTCTGCCCTAACGTGACCATCCACTATTGTAGAAAAGCCGACGTGTTCGTTTCCTTTTGATCCGTCAGTGAAAATGACATGGTAATCAGAATATTTACATTTTGTATCAGAAAATATTTGCTGGTAAGCAGCATTAGAGGTAGTCTCTTTAGGGAATTTAGCCAGGTCATTGATGGTTGATATAGTTACTTCGCACCATGGTTCAATTAGTTCTATTTTATTAAGAGTGTTTAAATCTGACAGCTGCAAATCTAAGAGCACCTGGCGCATTCGGATCCCAAACGTTGGGGTTGCAGAAGGACGATGAAGAAATAAGACAACATTAGATGGATTAAAAATATGAAGGTGTAAAGGGTGATCAGTGTAAGGTTTTGTTTTGAAGTAGAAGTTCAAGGAAAGTTTGAGGCGTCTATTGTTTAAAGAATGTTCATGAGCAAGAATATGGAGACTGTTGATAGGTGAGGTTCGGAATGCTCCTGTGCAGATGCGCAGTGCCTGATTATGTATTGGATCCAGACTTTTCAGGTAGGTTTTTGCCGCGGAGCCATAAATTTGGCATCCATAATCAAGTTTCGAGCGTATAAGAGCCCTGTATATTCTTAACAGAGACTCTGTATCAGCACCCCAAGAAGTGTTCGCTAAGACTTTAAGGATATTTAATTTCAGTAAACATTTCTTTTTTAGCTCTTGTATATGCGGTATAAATTTAAGTTTATTATCAAGTGTGAGACCAAGGAATTTTCCTTGGTCTTTTACAACTATTGGTTGATTGTTAAGGAGAAGACTTGGATCAGGGTGAAGCCCTCTTTTACGGCAGAAGTGGATGCAGAAGGTTTTTTGAGTAGAGAAAGTGAAGCCATTTTCCTCTGCCCATTGTGATACTTTATTTATAGCGATTTGAAGTTGTCTTTCAATGATACTCATGCTCGATGAAGAGAAAGAAATTTGGAAGTCGTCAACGAACATGGTACCCTTGACAGCGGGAGGCAGTTGTTCGATTAAATTGTTGATTGCTATTACAAAAAGAGTTACGCTTAGTACACTTCCCTGGGGAACTCCTTCTTCTTGAGTGAAGGTATCTGACAAAACAGACTTGACACGTACGCGAAAAGTTCGATCTCTAAGAAAATTAGAGAGAAAGATGGGTAGATTACCTCGTAACCCATACTCGTGCAGGGTTTTGAGGATGCCATATCTCCAGGTACGGTCATATGCTTTTTCAATGTCAAAAAATACGCTCACAAGATGTTTTCGTTTGAGAAATGCTTCTCTTATTGATGTTTCGAGAAGCAGTAGGTTGTCTATGGTACATCTGCCGCGCCTGAATCCACTTTGATATGAAGATAGCAGATGGCAAGACTCCAAAATGAACATGAGCCTGGCGTTTACCATCCGCTCCATTACTTTGCAAAGGCAGCTTGTGAGAGCTATAGGTCTGTAACTCTCGGGTTTATCAGGTTGTTTGTTTGGTTTAAGAATAGGAATTACTATTGCTTGGCTCCAGAATTTGGGGAATTTGTGCTCAGAATAAATTCTATTAAATAGTCTCAGAATATTTTCTAATGAAGACCTGCTTAGGTTTTTTAACATACTATTGTGTATTTCGTCAGGGCCAGGTGATGTGTTTTTTGATTTTTGTAAAGCAATATCTAATTCTTGAAATGTAAATTTTGTGTTGTATTGATGAAAAATGTTTGAATTAAAATCTAGAACTCTTTGTTCTTTGCGTGATTTGATAGTTAAAAATTTTTTGCAATAGTTATTTGCACTGGAGACTTCTGCTAAATGAGTCGCCAGGCAGTTAGCCACCTCTTTGTGATCCGACAAAAGTTGACCATTTTTCTCCAGAATGGGAGCACAAGACGTATTGTAGTTGCCAGAAATTTTTTTGATTTTACCCCACACTGTCTTAGATGGGGTGGACGTCGTGATTGTGCTGACATAAGCCTGCCACGAGTCCCGCTGGCTTTTTCGTCGAATCCTCCGAGCTTCAGCACGAGCTCGTTTAAGTGCCACAAGATTTTGTGTGGTCGGATACCGACGAAAAGTGCTCCATGCTTTTCTTTGTGCCTTATGAGCCTCCTGACAATCGAAGTTCCACCAAGGCTTAGGAAATTTGATCCTACCTTTAGTGGTTCTTGGAATTGCAACGTTCGCTGCCGTCAATATTATGTCGGTTACTCGGCTTACGGCTACATCGATATCAATATCAATCACGTCTTCAGATTTAATTTCTGCCAACTGGGTAAATGCTGCCCAATCAGCTCGATCAATGCGAAGTCGGGCTTGCTGATGCTGCTGATGGCCGCAGCGTGCAGTAGAGGTTATCTTGATCGGAAAATGGCCACTGGTGTAGAGACCACCCTCCACCTGGAAATCCCAAAGTGGCAGAAAAGAAGGTGAACATATAACGAGATCGATGGCGTGGTAAGTCTGGGTAGGAAGATGAAAATAAGTGTTTTCGCCGTTGTTAAGAATGCAAAGATCATTGTCCTCGATAAAATTCTCTATTGTTAAACCTCTACTGTTGAAGTCGGGACTCCCCCAGAGAGGATTATGGCCATTGAAATCCCCCAAGATGATGTATGGGGGAGGAAGTTGATCTACAAGTGTTTGCAATTCCACGCCTCTCAAGTCGTAAGAAGGTGGAATATAGACAGTACAAATTGTAAACAGCGAGTGAAGGTGAGCGCGCGCAGCTACTGCTTGCAGGGATGTGTTGATATTGAGCTGGCTAGATGCATAATCATTAGCGATTAGCAAAGCCACTCCTCCACAACGACGGTCACCTGACAAGCAGTCCTTGCGGTATATGTCGAAACCTTTCAACCTCGGTTTATCAGTGGGCGATAGGAATGTTTCTTGCAGACAGAATATGGCCGGTTGGTGAAATTCGACAAGATCTTTTATATCCGTGACATTATGCGAGTAACTCTGACAATTCCAAGAAAGAATGCTCAGGGCCATGGAGAAAAAAGGAAGGAGGAACGGCCGGAAGAAGAGGGAGCGGCTCATGAAGGAGGATGGTCCGTCCACCCATCATCGTCGGATGGCGGAAGATCTTCAAATTCAACATCCTCGTCTTCCTCTTGGGGAGGAAGTAGTTGGGATTTAGTCAATTTGACTTTTTTGCTGGAAAGCAAAAAGTCCTCCTTTTTAAAATTATAATATTTTGGGGGCCTCTGTTTAGTGGCCACCCCAATTTTAGCACGTGTTTGCATAATTTTCTTTTTTTCAATTAGTTTTTTCGAATTTTGTGCGATTGGAATGTTTTCATTAACAGCAACAGATCCAGTATTTGTTTTTTGTTTTTGTTGTTGATTTTGGTTAGTTTTCTTAAAAGAAGATTTTGGACTATTAGTTTGTTTATTTGATTTGGTTGTGTTTACGGTTTTGGGATTAGTTGAGGTTTCAGTTTCTGCATCTGTTTGTGTGCTTGCAGATTTAAATACCTTTTTGATGGCTGCTGCATATGAAAGGCCTGTTGTAGGTGTGCGAGACTCAACCAGTTTTCTTGCGTCTGGATAGGAGATTTTTTGTGTTGTTTTAATCACCTGAATTTCTTTTTCTGAGATCCATTTTAGGCATGATCTGGAGTATGAAGGATGTTCCCCTTTGCAGTTTACGCATTTATAGGTCTTAGAACATGTATTACTATCGTGACCGGGCTCTGCACACCTGGCACAGGTGTCAGTACCACGGCACGCAATTTTCGAATGTCCAAACCGCTGGCATTTGAAACACCGGAGCGGATTTGGAATATAGGGGCGAACTGGGCAAGAGAGATAGCCAGCTTTAACACGTGGAGGGAGGACGGGTGTTTTGAATGTTAGAATGATATGTTTAGTATTGATCATTTCGCCATTGCGTTTTACTGTAATCCTTTTTACTGCACTTACGTTTTGGTCCTTCATTTCCTCCAATATTTCCTCCTCGGGTGTAAAGAGAAGGTCAGGTTCTGATATTATTCCACGGGAAAAATTAAGGGTTTTATGTTCGGTAACAGTTACAAGATAGGATCCTATTTGTTTGACAGACATAATGGATGTGGTTTGTTTTTGATGTTTTATTTCGACGAGGAGCTCCCCATTACGCAATTTTTTAACTGATTGAAATTCACCTATTTGATTAACGAGGGCTTTATTGATGAGAAAAGGAGATACTTTTGTTAAATTTAAATTAGGGTCAGAACGTTTGATAATAAAAAATTTTGCGGTGCTATTCGATTCAGTCTGACGCTCCCCACAAGGGGGAGAAGTGTTCTTTGTGTTTATATCCATAAAAAAACCAGAGAACTAGGGGGAAAAGTGGGGTCTAGCCCCTGTGTAGCCCCCCCTACACAGAGGTAAGGCTGCGTACGACAGGGTTCGCCTGCTATCCCTGAAGCCTCCCGTTTGAGGCACCGACTACCCCCGGTACCACGCAGCCATAGGCACGGTTGACACACCTTGGCTTAGGGGTTTTTGTCCGCATTTGGTAAGTGTGATGAGGGAAGGAAGGGAAAAAAATCCCCTCCCGCCGATATTCTGTTTGAGCAACTGGGGGTTCACTACTCCTCCCAAGAGCTCGCCCCGAACTCACCACACCGCAAGCCCCCCCACCACGACAAGGTAAACGGACACGGGGGGGCCATTATTCTCCAGAATGGGTGCACAAGATGTATTGTAGTTGCCAACGATTTTTTTTATTTTACCCCATACAGTCTTGGATGGGGTGGACGTCGTGATTGTGCTGACGTAGGCCTGCCACGAGTCCCGCTGGCTCTTCCGTCGAATCCTTCGAGCTTCAGCACGAGCTCGTTTAAGTGCCACGAGATTTTGTGTGGTTGGATAACGACGAAACGTGTTCCATGCCTTTTTTTGTTTCTTATGAGCCTCCTGACAATCAAGGTTCCACCAAGGCTTAGGATACTTGATCCTGCCTTTAGTGGTTTTTGGTATAGCAGCGTTAGCTGCGTTTAAGATGATGTCGGTTACTCGCTTTACCGCTACATCGATATCAATATCAGTCACGTCTTCTGATTTAATTTCTGCCAACTGGGTAAATGCTGCCCAATCAGCTCGATCAATGCGAAGACGGCCTTGCTGATGCTGCTGATAGCTGCAGCGTCCAGTAAAAGTTATTTTGATAGGAAAGTGGCCACTGGTGTAGAGACCACTCTGCACCTGAAAATCCCAACGTGGCAGAAAAGAAGGTGAGCATATTACGAGATCGATGGCATGGTAAGATTGGGTAGAAAGATGAAAATAAGTATTTTCACCGTTATTAAGGATGCAGAGATCATTGTCTTCAATAAAATTTTCTATTGTTAAACCTCTACTGTTGAAGTCTGGACTCCCCCAGAGAGGATTATGGCCATTGAAATCCCCCAAGATGACAAATGGAGGAGGAAGTTGATCAACCAGTGTCTGCAACTCTACGCTTCTTAAGTCATAGGAAGGTGGGATATATACAGAACAAACTGTGAACAGCGAGTGAAGGTGAACGCGCGCAGCTACTGCTTGCAGGGATGTGTTGATATTGAGCTGGCTAGATGCATAATCATTGTTGATTAGCAATGCCACTCCTCCACAACGACGGTCTCCTGACAAGCAGTCCTTGCGGTACATGTCAAAACCTTTCAACCTCGGTCTATCAGCAGGGGACAGAAATGTTTCTTGCAGACAAAATATGGCCGGTTGGTAATATTCGACAAGATCCTTGATGTCCATGACATTATGCGAGTAACTCTGACAATTCCAAGAAAGAATGCTCAGGGCCATAGAGAAAAGAGGAAGGAGAAACGGCCGAAAGAAGAGGATGGTCCGTCCATCCTTCATCGTCGGATGGCGGAAGGTCTTCGAATTCGACATCCTCGTCCTCCTCTTGGGGAGAAGGTTGTTGGAGTTTTTCAATTTGGGACTTGGTTAATTTTACTTTCTTGCTAGAAAGTAAAAAGTCCTCTTTTTTAAAATTATAAAATTTTGGGGGTCTCTGTTTAGAGGCTACCTTAATTTTTGCGCGCGTTTGAATAATTTTCTTTTTTTCAATTGTTTTCTTTTTTTTTCTTTCTTTCTTTTTTTTTTGGTCAGTTGGTTTGTTTGAAATTAATGTAGATGAGTAACTCGTACTCGGGATTTGTGTACTTTGTATTTTAATTTCGTTACTATTTTTTTGTGGAGGCTTAGGAGTATTGAGCTGTTTATTTTTGAATTTAGGGGAGTTAGTTGATTTAGTGCTGGTTATTGTAATAATTTGAGGATCTGTTTGTGTGCTGGAAGAATTAAATACTTTTCTTACTGATGTAGCATATGAAAGTCCGGCTGAAGGCGTACGAGACTGGACAATTTTTTTGGCATTTGGATATAGTTCTGAGTGGTTTTGATTACATGTATTTCCTCTTCGGAGAGCCATTTTGGACATTTTCTAGAGTAAGAGGGATGGTCTCCTTTGCAGTTGACACGATTGAATTCCTTTTTGCATTCATTGCTATCATGGCCGGCCTCAGAACATCTGGCACAAGTTTCTGTATCACGACACGACAGCTTGGAATGCCCAAAGCGCTGGCACTTAAAGCACCGTAGCGGGTTAGGAATGTATGGTCTAACAGGTCATGAGAGATAACCAGCTTTGACACGTGAAGGGAGAATAGGCGTACTAAAGGTCAGAATGACATGTGTCGTATTCTGCACTACGCCATTGCGTTTGATAGTGATTCTCTTTACTCCACTTACGTGTTGGTCCTTCATTTCCTCTAGAATTACCGCCTCTGGTGTAAATAGAAGGTCTGGCTCCGAAACGATTCCCCGAGAAAAGTTTAAAGTTGAATGTGGCGAAAACGTAAAGATATGGACCTTATTGTTTGATAGGTAGGATATGTAGAACTTTTTTTGTATGTTTTATTTCTACTAATAATTCACCAGTACGTGTTTTTTTTACAGATTGAAATTCACCGATAATATCTAGTTGTTTGATAGCTAGAATAGGTTGAACTTGTTAAGGGTTAAAAAGTCAGTAATCCAACGTTATTAAGCACAAAACTTGCAAATGATTGCAGACACGTGTTTTGGTGTTACAAGGAACACCTTTTTCAATGCAAAGAAGTGTGAGCTTTTTGATGAAAAGTCATAAATTTATTGCTAATTTATTATGAGTGGTTTCATTTTTGGACTTTTTGCATTGTTTATGGGTTTTCTTTTAAAATTTATTACTTAACGGTTTTTTTTTCCTGATGGAATTATATAATAAATTTTGTCTCCAGGTGTCATTTTATCTTTTTTGTTTTGTTCAATTTCTATTTTTTGATATTTATACTATCTCCTGTTCCACCGTGTTGTTTTTCTCGGATGACTTTTCATCCAAAAGCTCACACTTCTTTGCATTGAAAAAGGTGTTCTTGTAACACCGAAACACGTGTCTGCAATCATTTGCAAGTTTTGTGCTTAATAATGTTGGATTACTGACTTTTTAATTCTCAGCACAAAGGTATTTATTCTTTATTGTTAAGGGTGTTTGATTTCAACTAATAGTTCGCCAGTGCGTAGTTTTTTTACTTATTGGAACTCGCCGATAATATTTATTAATGCTTTGTTACTTAAGGATGGGGATACAGCAGTAAATGTTAGATTTTCGTTCCTTTTGATTATAAAACATTTTGCAGATATAAACGATTCATTCTGACGCTCCCCACGTGGGGGAGAGGTATTCCTTATGTTATCATCCATAAATTAAACTGGGAACTGAGGGAAAAAATGGGGTCTAGCCCCTGTGTAGCCCCCCTGCGCAGGGATAAGTCTTTTACACCAGGGTTCGCCTGCTATCCTTGACGTCAACCGTTTGAGGCACCGATTACCCCCGGTACCACGCAGCCATTGGCACGGTAAAGACACCTTGGCTTAGGGGTTTTCGTCCGAATTTGGTAAGTGTGATGAGGGAAAGAAGCGAAAATAGTCCCTTTCCGCCAATATTCTGTTTCAGCAACTGGGGGTTCACTACTCCTCCCAAGAGCTCGCCCCGAACTCACCACACCTCAAGCCACTCACCACGACAAGGTAAACGGACACGGGGGGGGGAGTCAATGGAGAAGGTGAGGGAGAGTTTTGTTCGCAGCCCGCGGAAGTCGACGAGAGTTGCCGGCCGTGAACTACGAATGCCACATCAAACGGTATGGAAAGTTTTGCGTAAAAAGTTAAATTTTAAATCATATCGTTTAACAGTTGCTGCAACTAATAATAGAGAATGATAAAGTGAATCGATTAGACTTTTGTGTCTGAATGCAAATGGAATTAGAAAGTGAAGATTTCGCCAAAAAATTGGTATTTTCAGATGAATTGACATTTTAATCGTCACAATGTAAGAGTGTGGAGAAATCAAAATCCTCATGAATTTCAACAGTTTATGAGAGATTCACCAAAAGGAAACGTTTTCTGTGCAATGTCACGTGAAAAATTTTATGAGCCGTTTTTCTTCGCAGAACAAACTGTAAAAGGTGACAATTATCTCGACATGCTGGAAATTTGGTTAGTTCCGCAACTGCTTGAGGACAGTCCCGATCTTATCTTCCAACAAGATGGAGCACCTCCTCATTGGTCTTTGTAGTTACTTAACCCTTAACAGGGGAGGTGCGGTCTCACAGACCGCTCGAATGTTTACCCCACCACCCCTTAACTCATATTTGGTCGAATCGAATAGTTTCTCCCAATAGCTTATCGTTTTGTGACCTTCAACACCCTCCTAGCTTCTTTATATTTTTTGGCACGTGCATCTGGTAGAAATTCCGCTACATTCTTCAGTAGCGGTCTGTGAGACCGCACCTCCCCGGCTGTGTAACTATTTTCGGCCCTACTACTCATGGCTCTCAAGTTAGGTCCGCGGAGATATATTCAAGAAAAGGAAAACATCATACTTATGTTTATCATGTAAATACCCTGTTTGCTTAGAATGCACACAAAAGCTTTGTAATAATTGTTTAAGGGAAGATGAGGACTGAATCACTGTAGGAAACATGATGCAAAACTGTCCAAATTCAGGTACTGTCAAAATTTTTTTGTAATGTGCAATGTCGAAATTTCTGGTACTGAAATATTCTTTACATATTAAATAGCCAAGGTACATTCATTAATAAATACTATATTCGTTTTTATTACGAGTTTTAAATAATTAATTTCAACTTACCATTTTTTTCGAAAAATCTTAATGCTCCGGAAAAATTTCCTCAAAGAGCGTAAATTTATTTTTAAACGCAAAAATGATTTTTTCCCTTAGCAGAAAATGGTTCAGTGAACATTTATGCCAAATTACACGAAATTAGTTCAATTACACGATTTTTAAAAAATTTAAAAGTAGCGCGGTCTGTGTGACCGCACCTCTTGTGTTTTGTCCCATGTTTTCACCTCCCCTGCTACGGGTTAAGGTGACTGCCTACATTGAAAATCGCATTTTTTGGCCATCTGGGTCAAAAAAAAAAAAAAAAAATGTGTGCAAATAGTTAAATTCAAATATTTCTCTTTCTAAAACCGTTTTCCTTTTTGTTCTATGACAATTAGAAGCAGAGTTATAGTTATTTTAAAAAAGTGCTGCCTGCTGTAAAAGTTCACCGGAAGCCTATTTAAAATGACGTTTTTACCCATATTTTTCGGTATTTTTTCCATTTTAAGGAATAATTATAATTATTTGTGATGTTTCTAGAGTATAGCCTTTACTTTTAAGGTTTTATTTCTTAGTTTTTTTTAACGCTATTTGGCAACACCCTCACTCTTTCAAGCTTTTGTTTACATTCTGATTTGCGTTTCTAGCTATTTCTCGGCGATTTTTCCCTGAAATAAGTTATTTTTGTGAAGAAATTTTAAGTGAAATTTGAATTTCAGCCAATAAGTATGGGACATAAGAAGTCCTATCGTTCAAAAAAGCGAAAATTTACTGGAAATCGCTACTCAAACGTAAGTGTCGAAGATGATGTGCAGCCTGTTTCTGACACTGTTGTCATCAATGATGGCCCGATTATAACTGCAAGCTCTTCCAAACTAGGAGATGGCCTTATGTTTTCGGATGAAAATACTTCTGAACTGTCAGGGAATCGTATTATGGATATGAAAACTTTAATTTCTGTGTTTGCATTGCTCTGTGGCCCTGCATGCTTCAGTAGCGATTAAAACTTACTGAAGATTCAAGGTTTGGTTTAACATCTAACTTGTCTGTTAGATGCAAGAACTGCAACTTTATTAAAGGCTTTACGTCGACGGAAGAAAACTGAAAATAAGAATCATTTGAACACTTGTAGTGCTTGCACTTCGTCTAATTGGGAAAGGCTACATTAGAGGCAGAAAGCTGTTCTGCATGCTAATTTGCCTTTTCTAAGCAAAAACACTTTCAGAAGGCAAGAAATACAACTTCAACAGGCCACATTTGAAGCTACTAAGGATAATATGAAAGTCTGCACAAGCTATTAGGGCTTTGAAAGGTGTGAAAAAAGGTTCGACCAAGTGTGGTGTATCAGTAGACGGTACTTGGCAGAAGAGAGGATACTCTTCACTCAATGGCTGCGTCAGTTGCATATCGGTTGACACCGGAAAACTTTTGGACGTTGAAATTATGTCCAATTTTTGCAGAATATGCAAGACGTTATCCAACAGAAGACATACTTGCCGCAACCATGAAGGTTCGTCTTTTAGTATGGAGGTTGTTGGAGCTTACCGAATTTTTGAACGCTCAAAAAAAAAAACAGAAGTTTACAGTACACTCATTGTTATGGAGACGGAGACTCCAAAGCTCACGAAGCTGTTAAAAATATGTATGGCTCAGATTCCGTTACCAAACTCGAATGTATTGGTCATGTCCAAAAGCGTGTCGGCAGTCGATTACGCAAATTGAAAAAGTCGAGGTCCAGTGGGTGAAGCCAGCTGATGCAAGTACCAGAAGGCAAAGGCATTAGGAAAGACATACACGGATAAAGCTGTTGAACTTCCTCAACCCATTTTAAATGCTGTCAAGGAGGTCTACATGAACTTGTGTGATCAGAAACTGCTAAAAAAAATGTTTGCATGGCCTCGCCCAAAACGCTAATAAAAGCTTTAACGGTTTGCTCTAGAATATAATACCAAAACAACATTTCGTTGAGATTCAAACCTTGAAATTGGGAACATATGTAGCTGTTCTTCAGTTTAACGAAGGTGGAGCAGGTATAGTGAACATACTAAGCAAATTAAAAAAAAATGTTGGTTGCTTTACATTAGAAGGTCTGAAGCTTTTCGATCGTGAAATAGTTTACAACTCGAAACGGCAATCGCTACCATCTGCAAAAGCTGTACGAAAAAAAGTTCGAGCACAGCGAAAGAGAAGATGTTTGCAGAATGATGATAAGGAAGGTATAACATATAAGAGCGGTGAATTTTAGACTATTAAATAACTGGAATATACTTTTCCACATAACTTTATTTTTAAAACGCGTTTTGCTCAAAATTGATTTTTCGAGAGAATTTTCTATGTAATCATAGATCACAATATCTTGGGTAAGCATAAAGATAATTTCCTGAGATTTTCAGTGAATGTTTTGTATGTTATGATTAGTTGCTTAACCTAAAAGTTTTAATGTACAGCTAATAATTTGTCTTTTACAGCTCTTTTTTTTAAAAAAAAAAGAAAAAAATTCTGATATTGTTCTTATTGTAGCTCGAAAATCTTCATAACTTTTTAAAATTTTATCCGTTTCCTTAAATTTTATGTCATTTTGAAGACAACTATTATATGTACCTAGTATGTAAAGCTGCTACCTAGTATGATAACTGCAATAACATTTTGTGTAGAGCGTTAACCGTATTGACTAAATTTCATTGAAATTTACTTCGAATCGACCAATTATTTTAAAAAGGAAGTTTTCAGAATTTTTTTTTTTTTTTTTTAATTCTATTTATGCTCTACTTTACTGAAAAACACTAAGTAAAACTTAAGAAATGGGTGTTTTCCAAAAAAAATTTCCCGTAGGTAGGCAGTCGCCTTAAACAATGTGCTTCCACACAGATGGATAGGCCGTGCGGGTGACGATGATTTAACGTTTTTCACATGGCCACCAAGATCTCCAGACCTAACCCCAAGCGATTTCTTTCTATGGGGTTACGTGAAAGACCGTGTTTTTGTACAGCGAATTCCGAAAACGCTCCCAGAATTGTAACAACGCAGTTCTGCAGCATTACAAACCATTAACAGAGACATGTTAGAAAATGTGTGGAATGAACTAGATTATCGAATGGACATATGCCGTGTGACAAGAGGGTCCCATATCGAAAATTTATAAGGTAAAAAAACATAGTACTTTTCTCCTTAATTTTACACATTAATTATTTTATTCCGTCAAGAACTTTTGAAAATACGATTTTTTAAAATCGGGTCCATCATTTATAGACACCCTGTACATTTGACTGCAGCGATGATGATTTCGTTGTTGTTTACTGCCAAGCTCGGAAGGTTGCTCATACCAATCCTGAGATGCAGAAATCGTGTTTAGGGGAGAGTCGGGTAAGATGGAGAGGCGGCTAAGATGGTGACTTGAATGTTTCTCTTTATTTGCGATAGATGGCAGCCCCTTATTGGGATATATGCTTCAGTGTTGGCCATCTTTCAATTGAATTACATTCCTAGCATGGAAAAATAACTGTAACTGCCGCCATTTTGTGTTTTGTTATTTCAGCGTGAACATATCTAAATTTGTCAACCTTTTCATTAGTGGATTGCGTTAAATTGGTGAGTGTTTTGGGCTTTTCTTCAATTTTATACATAATTAGTCTTCTCGATTAATGATATAATGTTGCTTTTAAGTTAAAATACGGTTAATTTTATTCTCGTTTTGTACTTTAATTTCGACATGACGTCGTCGGGTAAGATGGATATGTAAGATGGCGGGTAAGATGGTGGTCTCCATCTTACATGCAAATAAAAAGCAGGCAATTTACTAGTCTCAAATCAAATATTTGTGCCTATAAGGATTACATATTATCTGTAAAAACTAGATTTTAAGACATTTTTTTACTTTTATTTTGTTTAATTACTTAAAAAAATATTTTTAAATGTTTAAAAAATTTGACTAGGTATTTGTTTAAATAAAAAAAAGAATTCTTTATTTTTATTCGTATTTTTCTTCTACAATGAATTGAGGCATATTAAAGATATCAATCAACTTTTCTTTTCTTGGATAGTTTAAAGGGGGGTAAAATTCATAACTGATGACAGCATCCTTAAAGTGATTATAACTTTATTTTTTTAGAAACAAAACGATGGGGAAATATAAAAGGATTACGGAAAGACAATCTTGGTCCAAAGAAGGTATGGATAAAGCTGTTGAAGAGGTACTAAGAGGAGCGTTCATTTTAACAACAGCACAAAAAATATTCTCTGCCTCAAACTTCTCTTCGGCGTTATGTGGATAAAAGGAAGAACAAAGAGCCATTTCCTGAGAACGCTGGAAGATTTAAGAATACTTTTACTGAGGAACAATTACTCTTGCTAAAAACCTATGTTACAGTTATAGACAGACGTGCATTTGGTTTGACAAAGAAAGATTTTGCAAGAATCGCATTTGATTATGCTGAACATCTAAAAATAGAACATCGATTTAATAAAGAAGACAGGATGGCTGGAAAAGATTTTGTGAGCAACTTTTTAAGTAAATTTAATTTATCTTTACGTAAGCCAGAGGCGACCTCAGTGGCAAGATTAGCAGCATTTAATGAAGTAAGTGTGCAAAACTTCTTTAATTTATTGACTGAAATTATGAAGAAACACAGATATGAGCCACACCAGATTTACAATGTTGACGAAACAGGTTGCTCAACTGTACCAACAAAATCCCCTCTCATTATAACACCAACAGGCAAACGACGGGTGGTTAAAGTATCTTCGGCTGAGAGAGGCTCAAATGTGAGTGTGGTCTGCTGTGTCAGCGCAACTGGACATTATGTGCCTCCACTTTTTATTTTTAAAAGAGTGCGCATGCAAGATTATTTGCTGCATGATGCACCACCTGGATCCCAAGCTGCCTGCAATCCAGACTCCAGCTTTATAAATGCCAAAATATTTTTGGAATGGCTGAGCCATTTTAAAAAAAATGTAGGACCTTCAGCTGACAATCAGATTCTGCTGTTGATGGACAATCACGCATCACACATAACCCTAGAAGCAGTAAATTTTTGCAGGGACAACTTTATCACTCTCCTTGGTTTTCCCCCGCACACAACCCACCAGATGCAGCCTTTGGACGTCAGTTTCTTCGGTCCTTTGAAAACTGCCTACAGTAATGTGTGCAATGATTTTTTAACTATGAATCCTGGCCAAACTGTTGCTGTGAAGAATGTACCTAGCCTCTTTCACAAAGCGTATGCCAAAGCGGCTACGCTAAATAACGCAGTGAAAGGATTTGAAGCAGCGGGGATTGTTCCCCTCAATTCACAAATTTTCTCAGCTGAAGAATTTGAACCTGCTGTGACAACAGCGGCTTATGCCACATCTAGTTCCGAAATTCATGATGCCGACACCCAACCTATTGCTGGTCCTTCTAATGCCTCCGATATCCAACCTGTTGCTGGTCCATCTAATGCCCCCGATATCCTGGTACTCCCTTTAGCTCCCCCAAAGGTAAAGAAACAAAGGACTAAAGCTTCATCGCTACATGCCACAAGTTCGCCTGTAAAAGAATATTTATTAGAAAGGAAGAAGCAAAAGGAAAGAAGAGAAGCAAAAAAAGGAAAGAAAAAAACTAAGGTCGTAGAGAATAAAACTAAGGTCGTAGAGAAGAAAAAATGCTCAAAAACTTATTTTGACTATTCATCAGATTCCTCCGTATCCATACATTACATGGACGAAGATGATAACTCAGATGAAGAAGTCGATGAAGTATGCATCATATGTGATGACTTCGGAAAAAATGAACTGTGGTTCAATTGTGCAAAATGCCACAAGTGGGCTCATGCGGCTTGTACTGGACTGTCAAATTCCGAAGCAAGAAAGAAGTCTTGGATATGTGATTTTTGTTCATAATTTTTTGGAAATTCATAATTTTGGGCATAAAATAAAATATAGTTCTTATACTTGACATAACGAGTTTATTTTATTTTGTCAAATGGAATCAACTACGTAATCGCCATCTTACCCGCACCATCGGGTAAGATGGATACTTTGTGATGGGAGTAAAAAAGCAAGATTAACAAAAATATAAATTGTTTACATGACAGGGAAATAAACTGTCATTAGGCAATAGTTGTACGAAGATATTAGTACAAAAATATTTTTTCAAATGTAGTTAGTTCTGTCTTAGAAATGTAAAAAGTCTTAGGGTCTCCAACTTACCCGACTCTCCCCTACTTCCAGAGCCTGTCCATCAGGATTCGTTGGAAAGCGATGGTACTGAACATGACGAACAGATTAGGAAATTTATTTGCACTGACTGCGGATTCAATTATGCAAGTAAAAGTAATTTAAAACGGCATGTGATAAAAGTTCATCCTTTGAAGGGTTATCAAAGCCCTGAAAAAAAGTACAATCATAAGTGTGATGTATGTGATAGAAACTTTAGTTTTCTTCACTATTTAAAAGCTCATAAAAGAACTAAACATGGCCATTCACAAAATGAAGTGAAATTGCAAAAATGTCATATGTGTTGTTTGAGTGTTGAGAAAAACACTAATTGCTCATTATCAGTTGGAGCACAATGTAAAGATTGAAGAAGAGACTTTGACTTTTGATACCTTCAATGATTTTGTACTTTTTATAGAAAAAATAGAAAAGGAAACGGTCTGTAAATACATAGTTACCCGTGGGATTAAAAATTATGGTAATGTGAAGCATCATTTTTACCAGTGCCACTGATCTGGGACTTTTAAATTCAAAAGGTATGGGAAAAGACTGCCAAAGACATAAGGAAGCAAAAAAATAAACTCTTTGCGTCCTTCAAAGATAAAAGTACTGAAGTCATCTGATGGAAAATGCACTGTGACTTTTGTAAAAACACATAATGGCCGTCAGATGGAGTTGAGTCATCTGCAGCTCACTAACCAGGAACAAAAACATCTAGCCCATAAAATTGCTGCAAAAATACCCCTGCACTCAATTTTAGATGCTGTAAGTGAATCAATATCCGGTTCAAATATAGAAAGACTCCATTTACTAACAAAGCAAGATCTCTATAGTATTCAAACGAGTTTTAATCTCAACTCAGACATTCAAAAACACCAAAATGATGCAGTAAGTGTAGATATTTGGGTAAAAGAAATGCAGTAAACGGGTTGAGATGTGCTATTTTATAAACTTCAAGGCCAAGTTTCAACAGAAGAACCGCAATTAACAAGTGATGACTTTGCTTTAGCAATAATGCATAGAAAGAAATGTTGAAAAAAAATACAGTTGCAACAGCATTTGTGTTGATGAAACACATGGATTAAATGCTTATGGCTTTGAATTAATAACTTGATTGATTCTTGATGACATGCATAAAGGTTTTCTCTGTGCATTTTTTGTTACTAATCGAACTGATGAAGATGCATAGGCGATATTTTTTAAGTACATAAAAGCTGAAGTGGGAGAACTTACGCCAAATGTTTTCATGTCTGATATGGCACCAGCATTTTACAATGCTTGGGCCAGAATAATGACTGGCATGTGGATCGTGCTTGGTGAAAAAAATTGTGCAAAGTAAATGGGAAGGAAAATCAAGATTATGTGTACAAATTGATGTGTACACTGTCGGAAGAAAGGGACGTCACCGTTATTAAGGACTTATTGGAAGCATTAGTTAAGGAACTTAATAAAAATGCTGATACAATTCAGTTTGCAAATTATTTTAAGGAATATTGCATGAACCATATTCAACGTTGGGCATTTGGTCATTGGCTTCATAAAGGACTGAATACTAACATGCATTTAGAGCGGATGCACTGAACCATTAAATACATTTATTTGGATCCAAAAATTGTTAAATGTCTTGACAAGGCTCTAAATGCTTTAATGCGATTTCTTAGGGACAGGATTATTAACCAGCTCATTATTTTAAACAAGGGCAAAATTTCCACCAAACTAAAAAAATCTACGATCTCGCCACAGAACAAGCCAAGCCACTGAATTTTTAGTTACAAGTTGTGAGAACTATGTTTATAATGTGTTGAGTAAAACCCAAAGAAAATTTTATCTCGTAGGAAAAATTCCTAAGAATGTCAAGCCGAGTGTAGACTTATTTGCACAAAATGCAATGCTTGTCTTCACGAATACATCTGCAGCTGCGCAGATTCAGCAATTAAGTGGAATATGTACAATCCATAAAGTTTGCACATTCATAAAAATGCAAACTGACTGTAGTCCAGTGTATCAAGATGAAAATGCAGAGGAATTGCTGACTATATCTGCAAACGAAGAAAGTGACTTCTTGATTAATGAGTTGAAAAAAACAAAAACAAAACAAGATGATCTTGTAAGTGAAATGAAACCACTAAAGCAAGAATATAACCAAGTTATGGAAAATTTAAATGGGAGTCAACTTATTTTCATGAAGAAGAATCTTTTACACGTGAAAACAATGCTTGCAACTGTGAAGAACAGTGATAGTACGCATTTTACAGCGCTGAACACTGAACATTATACTAAGAATATGGAGCCACAACGACGATTTTATTCGACAAAAAGAGAAGCAGCACAAAACTGAACATGATGCCAATTTTAGAGGAAAGAAACAAAATTGCTGTGTCACTCATGATTGAAAATCAAGATGCAAAGGACATGCCTCAAACATTCAATGAAGAACACCAACGAATCCTGCAGTAATTACATTTAGATGCTTATTATTAGCGTGCTTCACATATGTTTTATTACATCATTTTAAAATCTATCTCATCATATTAACATCCATTACATTAAAATTTTCTTAATCATCATTAGTTATTATTCATAAAAAATACTATTGTCTGTAAAAAAAAACATTTTATAACGCCTTATTAATCTCTTATTGACTTAGGAATATTTAAATTTCCAACATCATTTTCTTGTAATAAGGAGAATCCAGTTGATGAAGCAGATATAAGATTCTTGCTACAACATTTACTTCTTTTATTTTTGAGTTTTACCATTACTCCTGCGAGAGAGTAATGTATTCGTAATTATTTTGAAGCAGATAGGAATTAGTGAAAATGTCAAGTTATGCATTTTAGTTACGTATTTATTTAAAAAATGTTAGTTGTGCATTTCTTTTAAAAAAAGTACGTGATTAAAAACAATACTACGTTTTAAATGTTGGTTAACTGTTTGTAATGCATGAAATTTAATATCTTTTGCTACATAATACAATTATACATTTTAATTACAGTATTGTTTAATAATGCATTTTATTTTTCATTTACTTTTATTTCATTTGAAATTTACAATGTAAAGTAAAAATGATTGATCGATAAAATAAATCTAATATTCACCTTGCAGTGTAGGAAATAAGTAATACTCCTCAAATTCTGATATTGGGAGCAGTTTTACGATATTTGCTACATTTCATTTTTAACAAAAAAAAAAAGTTTTAAGAAGTATAATATGTGTGCATTTAAAAATGTCTGAAAAATAACTTCAGTTACAAAATATAATCACTTATCTTTTACAAAATGGAAAACGTGGTGCAAATGAGTGGTTCTACACACACAGGAATATTTGGCGTATGAAAAATTCAAAACGTTGAAAAAGTTAAAACAATTTGCAACCTGTTTATTAATAAAAACAATCATCTAAAACCTAGAAGTACACTGCATCAACATTTAGGTTTGTCACTCACGTGGTAGGTGATAAATCCACCTCTACATATCTCAATGATGGGAGTGTGGATGACATAAACTTTTTTTAAACTTTTGCATCACAAAATTTTCGATGCAATTTACGAAATTGTATGATGTTTCAAACATTTTAAATCGCTAACTGCCATGCGATACGGCTTATTTTCTATGCGGTCATCTTGTAGGAAGAAACAGGCTTGTCATTTGGGAAATCCCCCCCCCCCCTCGATTTAAAAAATATAATGAAATTGGGCATTTTTGTACATGTTTTATTGTTTTTCCCTATAAATTGTATTTAACACAAACCCTTACCCTTCGTCCCTGGAAAGTTTTGAGCTTACAAGCCTGGGAAGAAGAGTTTAGAAGAGAAATATTCGATTAACTGCTGATCATTTGATTATCAGAATCAAATGATCTTTAATTATAACTATACCCGATCTCTAATAACATTACTAGTCAACTGTAATTTGTCTGAGAATAATACAGTAATAATATTCACTGAATTAAATTTTAAAGTTTCATTTAAAAAATATGCATTGCTGAACAATTTGTAATGTACAGTAGTAATGAATGTAATCACTTTGGTACAAGTATAATTTGATAACAATAACCGAAAAGAATCCAAGACACATAAAATGATATTTTTTTTTTTTTTCAATTAAGAAGCATTCATTTTTGCAACTGTAAATTAAAATTACAATGACTCAACTAAAAGCAGTTTTAAATTATAAGTTACTAAATTAGCAGAATGAAAGTATCTGAATCAGAGAAGGGAAAATTGAAATATGCTATTTTTAAACACATACTAGTAATAGGTGAAATAAAATATGACCGTTTACTTGCGGATCGCTTTCCTGAAATTCTTAAACCATTTTCAAAGCCGATTCAACTTCACTATATTTTCCAGCACGGTTTCGCTTGTTGTTTAAACTTTCATTTAGCTTCACTTTGTTTTCGATCTCGTCACAATTTTTTAGTCACTTGCGAAGTAATGGCTGATAAAAGTTTAGCTCTTCTGCAACATTTCTATGAATAATCATAGTTAAATTGTCAAAGCATTGTTTAATTCCTAGAAAATTTTTGCACTGCTATTAAAAACCACAAAATGCCGCACAGAAAGTTAGTCCTGTCACGTTTTGACTTTGTATTTTTGTTAATTGAGGAATAAAAACGGGGGAGGGGGGAATTTACGAAAAAGTGATAGCAATAAAAGAAGATGCTGAAAACATTATCCAATTTTTTTTAGTATGTGTTAAAATACAAGTGTTCCTGGACTTCGTGATTGTGATAACATTAAGCAAATGATAAAATTAACTGTGATCGCAATAAGCGGCGCCCACTATACTATATTAAAAATATAGATAAAAGATCAGACTATGACGTACTACAGTATAAAAAGTGTAGGCGTAGTTGCGGCTAGTTGGACTGGGCTTAATAATTTTAATACAGTTAATATTTTGTTTTTCAATTTATGACCATAAAATAGTACCTGTAGTCCTGTAAATCCTATAGTGAAATCACATGGCACATTTGTATTTAACACATTTTCTTTCAGAAAGTATTTTCTTGAATAATAAATATTTATTTTTTTGAACTTAAAAAATAATTATGTACTAATGGACTATCATCATTTTTAATTAAAAAAGTTTCATCAATTGAAATTAATATTGTATTGACTTATAATTTTTTTTTTTTTTTTTTGAAACACAAAAGAATAAAGTTTGTAACAACACTGGGTAATATTTATCACTTAAAATTATAACAGAACGTAATGCAGTTAATGTACCTAAGGCACCAGGAACCACTTGAGGTTTTGTCAAAAAAATATTTAAAAAAAAATTTTTAACAACAGAGTTAATGCTTCCAAAAAGGGAAAGAAAATCTTTCATAGTGGTCATCAGGTCCATCATTGTTTTTAAGGGGGTATAAAGGCAAGAATACATCGTCATATTTTTAGAAACAAAGCAACAAAATATATACAAAAATGCACTTTGCACTTGTTTTTAAAATCTGGGAAGGGTTGACAAATGGATCTGGAACTTTATTTATTTATTTTTTCATTTCAGGCACATTTAATAAATTTTCAGATCCCAAGAGAAAATTAAATATAACAAGAAACCAATCTGACGTCTGTTCGCATTGATATTGTCTATTGCTTATGCCATGCATTTTCTGATCCTTTGCGTGTTGCAAAAGATCGATTGAAAAAAAAATGAATCAAATAAGAAACTTCTCAACATATGCAAAACAAATAAATTATTTTCGAAAAATGTATATGATGCAAAGAGTAGCTACAAAAATAAGCGTATTGCTTTAAATACGTCAAGCGGGAGTGCTATTCCGCTAGCAGACGAAAACTATCTCAAATACTATCGCTACCAAAGTACATTTGAGAAATGGAACTACTCGCGCATGCGCATTAGCTCGATGGCAAATTGTGGTTGGTTGGTTTGCTTATTTTTAATGGCGCAAGATCCCTTGAGGGCTTATACTGCGCCAAACGAGTTTTTAGTTTAAAAATTACACAGAAATATAAATAATTTATACAAAAATCTTATCCAAAATAATTTTCACGTACTCTTTTGTTGGATCCCTGGTCACGTGGGCATTGCCGGCAATGAAGCAGCCGATTTGGCTGCCAGAGCTGCAAGTATTCAAACCCATGACAGTGTCCCTTTTGAGGATATTAAAAAAGCCATTTGTAAATGTCTCAACACACACATTGGCAGCAAAACTGGAATCTTGAAACACAAAACAAATTGCATTCGATCCAGTCCTCGACTACAGGTTTCAAATCAATACAGCTTACCAGAAGAGAACAAGTTTTATTAACGCGGCTACGCATTGGTCATACCAGATTCACACATAAGTACCTCTTATGTCGTGAACCATTTCCAATATGCATTACATGTAATGTAAATCAGACAGTGTTACACATTTTAAGTAACTGCCCTAATTTTAATCAAATTCGTTTTAAATATTTTAATAATTTTAATCTATCTTTGAAGAAGTTGCTGGCGGACACACCCCATCGCAATTTGTACTCCTTCCTCCAGGAGATTGGTTTCTCCTTTTTAATTTAGTCTTTGTCCTTTCCTTGTTAACCAAGGTTATTGTCAACCTATTGTTTTATCCATTTCAATGCTTTTAATATAGACATATTCTTCACTACTGATTTTAAAGTACTGAAGTTGAATACTTTTTATCTCAAAACAAGTTTACTTTTACAATATCATGACTTCATATAAATAATATTACATAAAGAAAACGTCTGGCCCCCAGAGAGGATTATGACCATTAAAATCCCCCAACATGACAAATAGGGAAGGAAGTTGATCAACCAATGTCTGCAACTCCACGCTTCTCAAGTCGTAAAAAGGTGGAATATATGTAGAACAAACTGTGAACAGCGAGTGAAGGTGAACGCGGGCAGCTTCTGCTTGCAGGGATGTGTTGATGTTGAGCTGGCTAGATGCGTAATCATTAGAGATTAGCAATGCCACTCCTCCACAACGACGGTCACTTGACAAGCAGTCCTTGCAGTATATGTCAAAACCTTTCAATCTCGGTCTATCAACTGGGGACAGAAATGTTTCTTGCAGACAGAATATGGCCGGTTGGTGATATTCGACAAGATCTTTGATGTCCGTGACATCATGCGAGTAACTTTGACAATTCCAAGAAAGAATGCTCAATGTCATAGGGACTTTCTGGTCAAGCGGTGGAAGAAGTAGTAGGGGAAAAAGATTTAGAGGTCACCTCGGGAAGAGATACGCGATCTGCGGATGAAGGGAACATTGGAGGAGAGCAGAATTCGGGGGAAAATGGGATTGAAGAATGGGGTGGTCGGACAGCTGACCATTTTCGCCGGAAGCAGGAGCTGTGCGAAGGACTCGCTGAGGGATGGAAAAAAGCCCAAGAAGGAAAGGGAAATTATTAATTTGTAGATAATGTTTTATTTCATATGGACACTGTTTTGGGGGAAAAAGTGGGACAATTGGTGGTCCTAGAGGATTCCAGAGAAAAAATATGAGTTTGGCCCATAATTCCGTTTTCAGTGGTCATATGGGGGTGAGGAAAACTCTAGAGAGGATTTAATATTCATTCTTCTGGGAAGGTCTACGCTCCGATGTTCAAAGGTTCATCGCAGCCTGCAAAGAATGCCAATTGTGGAAACCTATTCAAGTGTCAGATAGGGCCCCAATAACTACTGTTTCGCGTCCAGATTTACCGTTTCAGGTGGTCAGTGTTGATTTAATTGGACCAATTTTGCCAGCCAGCTCACGGGGTCATAAGTATATTTTGTGTTTGGTTGACCAACATACGAGATGGGCAGAAGCCGTACCGCTTACTAGTATTACCGCTAAAGCTACTTGTGAATTGTTAATAGCAATTTTTTCCCGAACAGGAATTCCAAATGTTATAGCTTCGGAAAATGGCCCGAACTTTAATGCAGAGTTAACGAAGGAATTTGAAAAAAGGATCGGGTCGAGCCCTAGATTTTCCACGCCTGCACATCCTTTGAGTAATGGATTAGTGGAGAGATTTAATCAAACTTTAAAAAGGATGTTACACCATGTGATCAGAGAGGATGGGAGGCGGTGGCACCTACAAATTCCTGATGTTCTTTGGGCATATAAGGAGGTACCCAATACTACAACGGGAGTTGCGCCCTTTCAACTCATGTACGGCAGGCCACGCCAGGGTCCCTTAGCAATCCTGAGAAATACTTGGACGGGAAAGTTTGATAATTTGCAATTAAACACGACTCCGGTTTCAAGTTATTTTCAACAGCTAAAGACTAGGTTAGAAAATGCGGCAAGAGAAGCGGAAATTACCGCAGAAATCGCTCAAGAAAAAGCTGCGCATTATTACAATTTACGATCATCGGATAGAAAATTGGAGGTAGGAGAAAGTGTCGTCGTTTTCATTCCCGATTCAACAAATAAAATTTACGCGCGTTGGCAAGGGCCGGCGACGATAGTGGAAAAGAGAAACAAGCACTCTTTTATTATCCAAATGCCCGATGGTGCCAAAAGACACGTGCATCAAAATAAAATACGACATTATATATCAAGAGCTAATGCGATAAACGTGATTTTTGAGGGTGAAGAAGAATTTGGAAAGGTAGAATTAATGCCAACTACAGTGAAAGGCAGTAATTTTCTGAAAGCGGTTAGTGATTTGAAAATGCCTCATTTAACTCCCTCGGAAACAAACGAGGTAAAGAACTTGATTACCCAATATGAATATGTTTTTACGAAAACAGTTCAGAAAGCTGGGGTTGGATGTCATAAAATTGAGCTAAAACCCAATTTGGAGTATAAGAAACCTCACTGCTACAGCATCCCTGTTGCTTATAGGAGGGAGGTGGACAGACGAATTCGGGAATTACTAGAGTTAGATCTAATTGAGCCATCAAAATCCGAAATTGCTCATCCCATTGTTTGTGTGGCTAAAAAGGATGCAACTATTAGGATGTGTGTAGATTTTAGGGCATTGAATGCGGGTAACGAAAATTCCGATATTTCCCATGAAAGACATGCGGGAATTAATTTTTGAAGCTGGTTGGTTGGTTTACTTATTTTTAATGGCACAAGAGCCCTTGAGGGCTATACTGCGCCAAACGATTTTTTAGTTTAAAATTTATACATAAATAAAAAGTCAGGGTATGATAAAAGTAAAAATGTTTTGGAGAGAAAGGTATAAACAACAGTAGTTTAAAACAAGTAATAAAAAGCCTGTAAACATTAAAAAATTTATGTAAGAGTTTGAAACAATAGGTTGTCAAACAACCTTCAGTAACAAGAAAAACGGATAAAATTACATTTTGACGACACGACCACTAAATTAAAAAGGAGAAGCCAATCTCCCGGAGGAAGGAGTATATATTGGGGTGGGGTGGGTCCCCCAGCAACTCTTTCAGAGATGGATTAAAATTATTAAAATATTTAAAACGTATTTGGTTAAAATTTGGGCAGTTGCATAAGATATGCAACACTGTCTGGTTGACTTTACATCTAATACAAATCGGAGCTGGTTCACGACATAAGAGGTATTTATGGGTGAACCTGGTATGGCCGATGCGAAGACGAGTTAACGAAACTTGTTCTCTCCTGGTAAGTTGTAATGATTTGAAACCTTTAGTCGATGGCTGGATCGAATGTAATTTGTTTTGTGTTTCGAGATTCCAGGTCCGTTGCCAATGCGTGTTAAGACATTCAGATATTGCGTTTTTAATGTCAACTAAAGGGACACTGTCATCAACTAGGATATTTGCGTCTTTGGCAGCTGAATCAGCGGCTTCATTGCCGGCAATGCCTACGTGACCAGGGATCCAGCAAAAGAGTACATGAAAATTATTTTGTGTAAGACTTTTGTATAAATGATAAGACTGAATGACTATGGGATGGCTGTTATTGTTGCAGTGGGTGATTGCTTCCACTGAACTCTTTGAGTCAGTGTATATCACCCACTTTTTGTGAGCGGATTGGGTTATTGATTGTAGAGATATCAATATGGCTTTTATTTCTGCTGTAAAAACAGAGCAAGATGGGTGTGATTGTTCAGCGGTAACTTGACCATTTATTATTGCAGCAAAGCCGACGTGATCGTTTGCTTTTGATCCGTCAGTGAAAATGTCATGATAATCAGAATATTTGCATTTTGTATCATAAAATATTTGTTGGTAGGCTGTATTGGAGGTAGTCTCTTTAGAGAATTTAGCAAGGTCATTGATGGTAGATGGAACTACTTCACACCATGGTTCAATCAGTTTTATTGTATTGAGAGTATTAAAATCTGACAGTTGCAAATCTGAGAGCACCCGGCGCATTCGGATCCCGAATGTTGGGGTTGCAGAAGGACGATGAAGAAATAAGATAACATTAGATGGATTAAAAATATGAAGGTGTAAAGGGTGATCAGTATAAGGTTTTATTTTGAAGTAGAAGTTCAATGAAAGTTTGAGGCGTCTATTGTTTAAAGATTGTTCATGAGCAAGAATGTGAAGACTGTTAATAGGTGAGGTTCGGAAAGCTCCTGTGCAGATGCGCAGTGCCTGATTGTGAATTGGATCTAGAACTTTCAGATAGCTTTTTGCCGTGGAGCCATAAATTTGGCATCCATAATCAAGTTTTGAGCGTATTAGAGACCTGTAGATTCTTAAGAGAGACTCTGTATCAGCACCCCAGGAAGTGTTCGATAAGACTTTAAGGATGTTTAATTTTAGTAAACATTTCTTTTTTAACTCTTGTATATGCGGTATAAATTTGAGTTTGTTATCGAGTGTAAGACCGAGGAATTTTCCTTGATCTTTTACAGCTATTGGTTGATTGTTAAGGAGAAGTGTTGGATCAGGATGAAGACCTCTTTTACGGCAGAAATGGATACAGAAAGTTTTTTGAACAGAGAAAGTAAAGCCATTTTCCTCCGCCCATTGTGTTACTTTATTAATAGCCATTTGAAGTTGTCTTTCAATGATACTCATGCTCGATGAAGAGAAAGATATTTGAAAGTCATCAACGAACATGGTACCTTTGACAGCAGGAGGCAGTTGTTCGATTAAGCTGTTGATTGCAATTACAAAAAGAGTTACGCTTAGTACGCTTCCCTGGGGAACTCCTTCTTCTTGAATAAATGCATCTGAAAGAACAGACTTGACACGTACGCGAAAAATTCGGTCTCTTAGAAAATTAGAGAGAAAGATGGGTAGATTACCTCGTAACCCATACTCATGCAGGGTTTTGAGGATCCCATATCTCCAGGTACGGTCATATGCTTTTTCAATGTCAAAAAATACGCTCACGAGATGTTTTCGTTTGAGAAATGCTTCTCTTATTGATGTTTCGAGAAGCAATAGGTTGTCTATTGTGCATCTACCACGCCTGAATCCACTTTGATATGGAGATAGCAGATGATGCGACTCCAAAATGTATATCAGCCTGGAGTTGACCATCCGTTCCATTATTTTACATAGGCAGCTAGTGAGAGCTATAGGTCTATAGCTCTCAGGTTTTTCAGATGGTTTATTGGGCTTAAGGATAGGAATTACTGTTGCTTGACACCAGGATTTTGGGAATCTGTGTTCCGAATAAATTCTATTGAAAAGATGCAGAATATGTTCTAAAGAGGACCTGCTTAGATGTTTTAACATACTATTGTGAATTTCATCTGGACCTGGTGATGTGTTTTTTGATTTTTGTAAGGCAGCATTCAGTTCTTGAAGGGTGAATTTTGTGTTGTATTGATTAAAAATGTTTGAATTAAAATCTAGAACTTTTTGTTCTTTGCGTGATTTGATGGTTAAAAATTTTGAGCAATAGTTATTTGCACTGGAGACTTCTGCCAAATAAGTCCCCATGCAGTCAGCCACCTCTTTGTGATCGGATAAAATACGACCGTTGTTCTCCAGAATGGGTGCACAAGATATATTGTAGTTGCCAACGATTTTTTTTATTTTACCCCATACGGTCTTTGATGGGGTGGTCGTCGTGATTGTGCTGACATAGGTCTGCCACGAGTCCCGCTGGCTCTTCCGTCGAATCCTTCGAGCTTCAGCACGAGCTCGTTTGAGTGCCACGAGATTTTGTGTGGTTGGATAACGACGAAACGTATTCCATGCCTTTTTTTGCTTCTTATGAGCCTCCTGACAATAGAGGTTCCACCAAGGCTTAGGAAACTTGATCCTACCTTTAGTGGTTTTTGGTATGGCAGCGTTAGCTGCGTTTAGGATAATGTCGGTTACTCGCTTTACCGCTACATCGATATCAATATCAGTTACGTCTTCTGATTTAATTTCTGCCAACTGGGTAAATGCTGCCCAATCAGCTCGATCAATGCGAAGTCGAGCTTGCTGATGCTGCTGATGGCCGCAGCGTCCAGTAGAGGTTATCCTGATCGGAAAGTGGCCACTGGAGTAGAGACCACCCTCCACCTGAAAATCCCAACGTGGCAGAAAAGAAGGTGAGCATATTACGAGATCGATGGCATGGTAAGATTGGGTAGAAAGATGAAAATAAGTGTTTTCACCGTTATTGAGGATGCAAAGATCATTGTCTTCAATAAAATTTTCTATTGTTAAACCTCTACTGTTGGAGTCTGGACTCCCCCAGAGAGGATTATGGCCATTGAAATCCCCCAAGATGACAAATGGGGGAGGAAGTTGATCAACCAGTGTCTGCAACTCCACGCTTCTTAAGTCATAAGAAGGTGGGATATATATAGAACAAACTGTGAACAGCGAGTGAAGGTGAACGCGCGCAGCTACTGCTTGCAGGGATGTGTTGATATTGAGTTGGCTAGATGCATAATCATTGTTGATTAGCAGTGCCACTCCTCCACAACGACGTTCGCCTGACAAGCAGTCCTTGCGGTATATGTCAAAACCTTTCAACCTCGGTCTATCAGCAGGGGACAGAAAAGTTTCTTGCAGACAGAATATGGCCGGTTGGTGATATTCGACAAGATCCTTGATGTCTGTGACATTATGCGAGTAACTCTGACAATTCCAAGAAAGAATGCTCAGGGCCATGAAGAGAAAAGGAAGGAGAAACGGCCAGAATAAAAAGAGGCAGCTCATTAAGGAGGATGGTCCGTCCACCCTTCATCATCGGATGGCGGAAGATCTTCAAAATCAACATCCTCGTCCTCCTCCTGGGGAGGAGGTTGTTGGAATTTTTCAATTTGGGACTTGGTTAATTTTACTTTCTTACTAGAGAGTAAAAAGTCCTCTTTTTTAAAATTATAAAGTTTTGGGGGTCTCTGTTTAGAGGCTACCCCAATTTTTGCGCGCGTTTGAATATTTTTCTTTTTTTCACTAAGTTTTTTTAAATTCTGTGTGAGTGGTTTCTTTTCACTAACAGTAACAGATACAGTATTTGTTTTTTGTATTTGTTGTTGATTTTGATTAGTTTCCTTAAAAGAAGATTTGGGGCTATAATTTTGTTTATTAGATTTGGTTGTGTTTACAGTTTTGGCATTAGTAGAAGCATCTGTTTGGGTATCTGTTTGTGTGCATACAGACTTCAGTACCTTTTTAACGGCTGAAGCATATGAAACACCTGTGGTTGGTGTGCGGGATTGAACTAGTTTTCTTGCATCTGGATAAGATATTTTTTGTGTTGTTTTAATTATCTGAATTTCTTTTTCTGTGAGCCATTTTGAGCATGATCTGGAGTATGAAGGATGGTCCCCTTTGCAGTTTGCGCATTTGTAGGTCTTGTTACATGTATTACTGTCGTGTCCGGGCTCTGCGCACCTGGCACAGGTGTCAGTACCACGGCACGCAAACTTTGAATGTCCAAACCGCTGGCATTTGAAACACCGGAGCGGATTTGGAATATAGGGGCGAACCGGGCGAGAGAGATAGCCGGCTTTAACACGTTGCGGGAGGACAGGTGTATTGAATGTCAAAATGACATGTTTGGTGTTTATTATTTCGCCGTTCCGTTTGATGGTGATCCTTTTGACTGAATGTACGTTTTGATCCTTCATTCCCTCCAAGATTTCCTCCTCGGGTGTAAAGAGAAGGTCAGGTTCGGAAATTATTCCCCGTGAAAAATTAAGAGTTTTATGTTCTGAAGTTGTAACAAGATATGAACCAATTTGTGTGATTGCCATTATAGATTTAATTTGTTTTGTATCTTTAATTTCTACTAGAAGTTCACCGCTGCGTAGTTTTTTAACAGATTGATATTCTCCTATTAAATGAGTGAGCGCTTTATTTATCAAAAAAGGGGAAACTTTGCTTAAATTGAGGTTTGGATCGTTGCGTTTAATAAGAAAAAACTTAGCTGTGCTCGACAATACGTTCTGACGCTCCCCGCAGGGGGGAGAAGGGTTATTTATATTATCATCCATAAATAAACCTGAGAACTAGGGGGAAAAGTGGGGTCTAGCCCCTGTGTAGCCCCCCTACACAGAGGTAAGGCTGCGTACGACAGGGTTCGCCTGCTATCCCTGAAGTCTCCCGTTTGAGGCACCGACTACCCCCGGTACCACGCAGCCATCGGCACGGTTGACACGCCTTGGCTTAGGGGTTTTCGTCCGCATTTGGTAAGTGTGATGAGGGAAGGAAGGGAGAAAAATCCCCTCCCGCCGATATTCTGTTTGAGCAACTGGGGGTTCACGACTCCTCCCAAGAGCTCGCCCCGAACTCACCACACCGCAAGCCCCCCCACCACTACAAGGTAAACGGACACGGGGGGGTTTTTGAAGCTGGATCTGCACAATATCTTACAAGCTTAGATTTATTGAGGGGTTATTGGCAGATAAAAATGGACGAAGGAAGCAAACATCTAACGGCGTATGCAACTCATTATGGGGTTTATCAATGGAAAACCATGCCGTTCGGGCTTGCCGGAGCTTCTGGGACTTTCCAAAGAGAGATTAATCGAGCGCTAGCATACATCGACGACGTAATAGTTTTCTCAAAAACATTCGAAAAACATATGATACACGTAAAAGCGGTATTAACGCACCTGCAAGATTTAGGGTTTGCTGTGCGCTTTGATAAATGTATTTTTTCGGCTAGAAAAATCAAGTATTTGGGTCATGCGATAGGGAGTGGAGAGCATGCGCCGGACGAAGAAAAAATAGGGGCGATAAAAAGATTGACCAGGCCTACTACTAAAAAGGGGGTAAGATCGGTGTTAGGCCTATTGGGATTTTATCGGGAATATATACCTCATTACGCTGAGATAGCAGCCCCGCTTACGGAACTAACCAAGAAAAAGGGTCCGATTTTAGTCAGATGGGGAGAAGCGGAAGAGACAGCCTTCGAAAATTTAAAAACCTGCTTTATGTCGGGTCACGGCGTTATCCACACCGAATTTTAAGGAACCATTTCAGGTGCACTGTGATGCGTCAGACTATGCTGTCGATAGCTGTCTAACGCAGCTAGATACGGAAGGATATTTCCGGCCTATCGCTTTCGCTAGCCAAAAATTTTCAGGAAGTCAGAGGAATTGGGCTAGTATTGAAAAGGAAGCTTGGTCGGTACTCTTTATGCTAAATAAATTTGACAAATGGATTTTCGGGTCGCAGGTGGAAATTATCACTGACCATAACCCATCAAAAACATCAACGAAAGGTTTCAAGTCATCAATGATCACCAGAAGAGAACAAGTTATACTAGCCCGCTTTCGCATTGGTCACACAAGATTTACTCACTTCTTTTGCCGCGAACCAGCTCCAATATGCAACACATGTAATAGCTATCAGACAGTGTTGCATATCCCCTGTCCGATTGTCCAAATTTTTATCATACTGGTCTCAAATTTTTCAATCAGCTCCATCCAGCTTTGAAGGAACTGCTAGGGGACACATCTCATCCTTAATTGTTCCCTTTCCTTCAGGAGATAGGATTTTTGCTCTTATTGAGTGTTCATTCTTGTGTCCTTGTTTTTGTCTTGTCATAGATTTATTGCTAACATATTTTATATTACTCAAAATTGTTCGTCAAATATTCCTTTCGGCTCCTCACTCAAAATTTAAAACTTCATTTATGTTTTTATTTTGGCTAATATTTCAAAATTCTAGAAGTTTTATTTCCCTTCCTCCTCGACAAAACTCACTTTTTTGGCTCTTTTTCCACAATTTAACAATCGTTTGGCGCAGTATAGCCTATTACGGCTCTTGTGCCTAAGAACACAATCAAACCAACCATTAATATACATGGATCGTGCATTGATTCTGCAATCAAATGGAACATGTGCAAGCACATACATTTTCTGCGTGAAGCGAAACTTCAAGAGAGGGAAAGTGATATTGCAAACACGCACTTGGATGTAATGGCGGAAAATCTTGTTGTAGATGACGAAAAGCTGCAAAAAATAAAAGTAAGTGACTTTTTGCTGTAAGAGCTAAACACAGCCGAAGTTGATCTTTTGCCAACTAAACAGAAATTGATAGAAAAATTCACAGAATACATAAAGTCCGTGAAAAATTATGAGGAACTTCAATATGCTTCAAAGGTAGTTCAGTCCTTGAGGAGTGATAAATTGCTGAACATTGAGTAGCTGTAAAAAAAAATGTTCCTCCAAATGAAAAGATGTGTACGCAGAAAAAATTTTATTCCATCAAAAATCAAGTCTGTACACAATTTTTCAAAGCCTACCGTAGAAGAGGAACAACAAGTAGCACTAATTTTATTACTTTGAGGTTTTAAGTCTGTGCCTAAGTCTGTGAATAGTATTTCTTCTCGAGATTAAAAAACTATGGACAGTTGACCACAAGTTTTTTTTGTTTGCTTCATTCTATTGCGTGTTATCGCAACCAAAGCCTTGATAGGCCATACTGCGCCAAACGGCTGTTGAAAGTGCCAAAAAAGTGAAATTCTTTAACGAGAGAGAGACATGAAACTTCTAGAATTTTAAATAACTTTGCTGAGATAAACATATTTAACCATGTTCGAAATTTTGAACAATAAACCAAAAGAAAAAGCAGAAAAATAATTTTGAGTCCCAAAAAAATCATTAATAACAAAAAGAGGACAAACACTAATGGTTAGTTGAATAAGTTTTAATAGCGAAGAGCCCTTGAGGGCTATACTGTGCCAAACGATTCTTTATTTTATACTATTTATTTTTCATTGAAGTTCGTAAAGTTAGGAAATGATAAAAGTAAACGTATTTAAAGGTAGGAGGCATAGAACTTCAAGTGGTTTAAATATAAAGTCGTTAAAAACATGCTAACATTTAGAAAAAATAGCCAAAACTATATCTTGACAAAAAAAAACCGTGAAAAATCACAAAATGACGACACAAACACTAAATTAAAAGGGAAAAACCAATCACCCGGAGGAAGGAGTATAAATTGCGATGAAGTGGGTCCCCAAGCAAAAATTTCAAACATTGGATGGTTGGTTGGTTGGTATGGTTTTTATGGCGCAAGGGCCCTTGAGGGCTATACTGCGCCAAACGATTTTTTGTTATATATTTATTTTTTAATTAAGAATAAGTTTAAAAAGTAAAAGTAAGTATACTCTGAAATCAAAAGAATAAACATTCAAGTACTAGTATTAAAAAAGAATAGCCTAAAAAACATATAAACGTTGAAGACATATAAGGAAAAATGGATGAAACAATTTCTTGAAAAATAAGGAAGGGACGAAATCACATAATGGTAAGACGAACACTAAATTAAAAAGGAGAATCCAATCTCCTGGAGGAAGGAGTATAAATTGCAATGGGGTGGGTCCCCCAGCAAGTCTTTCAAACATGGATAAAAATCATTAAAATATTTAAACGTACTTGATTAAAATTTGGGCAGTTGCATAAAATATGCAACACTGTCTGACTGACGTTACATTTAGAACAAGTTGGAGCTGGTTCACGGCATAAGAGGCATTTATGGGTGAACCTGGTATGACCGATGCGAAGACGAGTTAATAAAACTTGTTCTTTCCCGGAAAGTGGTAATGATTTGAAACCTTTAGCCGATGGTTGGATCAAATGTAATTTATTTAGGCTTTCAAGATTCCATGTCTGCTGCCAATGTGTGTCAAGACATTCAGAAATTGCGTTTCTAATGTCATTAAACGGAACACTATCATCGACCATGACGTTTGCGGTTTTGGCAGCTGCATCGGCTGCCTCATTGCCTGTAATGCCCACATGACCAGGTATCCAACAAAAGAGAACACGAAAATGATTTTGCATAAGATTTTTGTACAAATGATATGACCGAATGACTATCGGGGGGCTATAATTGTTGCAGTGAGTGATGGCTTCTACTGAACTCTTTGAGTCAGTATATATCATCCACTTTTTGTGGTTGGATTGAGCTATTGATTGAAGGGATGCAAATATAGCTTTTATTTCAGAGGTAAATACTGAACAAGATGGGTTTAGTTTTTCTACAGTGACCTGACCATTTATTATTGTGGAAAAGCCGACGTGATCGTTTGCTTTTGATCCGTCAGTAAAAATGTCTTTATGACCAGAATATTTGCTTTTGATCTCATGAAAGATTTGTTGATAAACTGAATCGGCAGTAGTTTGTTTGGGGAATTTTGAGAAGTCATTGATTATAGAAAGTTTTACTTCGCACCATGGTTCAATTTCTTTTATTGTGTTGTAAGTTTTAAAATCTGGTAGCTGTAAGTCTGATAGTACCCGACGCATTCGAATCCCGAATGTTGGGGTCATCGAAGGACGATTTCGAAATAAAACAACATTAGATGGATTAAAAATATGGAGATGTACTGGATGATTAGTGGAAGGTTTTGTTTTAAAGAAAGTTGGAGACGTCTATTGTTTAGCGATTGTTCATGTGCTAGAATATGAAGGCTATTTATAGGTGAGGTTCGGAAGGCTCCTGTGCAGATGCGCAGCGCCTGATTATGTATTGGATCTAGGGCTTTTAGATAGCTTTAAGCAGCGGAGCCATAAATTTGACATCCATAATCAAGCTTTGAGCGTATCAGAGCCCTGTATATTCTTAACAGAGACTCTGTATTAGCACCCCAGGAAGTGTTTGCTAACACTCTAAGGATATTTAATTTCAATAAGCATTTTTTTTCTGAGCTCTTGTATGTGCGGTATAAATTTAAGGTTTTTATCAAGTGTGAGACCAAGGAATTTTCCTTGGTCTTTTACAGCTATTGGTTGATTATTGAGGAAAAGATTTGGATCAGGATGAAGGCCTCTTTTACGGCGGAAATGAATACAGAATGTTTTTTGAGCAGAGAAAGTGAAGCCATTTTCTTCCGCCCATTGGGTTACTTTATTGATGGCAATTTGAAGTTGTCTTTCAATGATACTCATGCTCGATGAAGAAAAAGAAATTTGAAAATCATCAACGAACATGGTACCTTTTACAGCAGGAGGCAGTTGATCAATTAAGCTATTGATTGCGATTATGAAAAGAGTTACGCTTAAAGCACACTTCCCTGGGGGACTCCTTCTTCTTGAATGAAGATATCCGACAGAACAGACTTGACGCGTACACGAAAAGAACGATGTTTCAGAAAATTGGAGAGAAAGATGGGTAAATTACCTCGCAACCCATACTCGTGCAGGGTTTTGAGGATCCCATACCTCCAGGTACGGTCGTATGCTTTTTCAATATCGAAAAATACGCCCACAAGATGTTTTCGTTTAAGAAATGCTTCTCTTATTGACGTTTCAAGAAGCAGCAGGTTGTCGATTGTGCATCTGTCGCGCTTGAATCCTATTTGATGTGAAGATAGCAGATGGTGCGACTCCAAAATGTGCATCAGTCTGGTGTTTACCATCCGTTCCATGACTTTACATAGGCAGCTTGTGAGAGTTATAGGTCTATAGCTCTCAGGTTTATCAAATTGTTTATTTGGTTTAAGGATAGGGATAACTATTGCTTGACTCCAGGATTTTGGGAATATATGTTCAGAATAAATTCTATTAAAAAGCTGCTGAATATTTTCTAATGAAGACCTGCTTAGATTTTTTAACATGCTAATGTGTATTTCGTCAGGGCCACGTAATGTGTTTTTTGCTTTTTGTAAAGCAATATTTAGTTCATGAAGGGTGAATTTTGTGTTGTATTCATTAAAAATACTTGAATTAAAATCTAGAACTCTTTGTTCCTTGCGTCATTTGATTGTTAAAAACTTTGGGCAGTAGTTATTTGCACTGGAGACTTCTGCCAAATGAGTCGCCAAGCAGTCAGCCACCTCTTTGTGATCAGATAAAAGTTGACCATTTTTCTCCAGAATGGGAGCACAAGACGTATTGTAGTTACCAGAAGTTTTTTTAATTTTACCCCACACTGTCTTAGTTGGGGTGGACGTCGTGATTGTGCTGACATAGGTCTGCCACGAGTTCCGCTAGCTTTTTCGTCGAATCCTTCGAGCTTCAGCACGAGCTCGTTTGAGTGCCACAAGATTTTGTGTGGTTGGATACCGACGAAATGTGTTCCATGCTTTTTCTTGTGCCTTATGAGCCTCCTGACAGTCAAAGTTCCACCAAGGTTTAGGAAATTTTATCCTGCCTTTAGTGGTTTTTGGAATAGTGACGTTTGCTGCCGTCAAGATAATATCGGTTACTCGGCTTACCGCTACATCGATATCAATATCAATCACGTCTTCAGATTTAATTTCTGCCAACTGGGTAAATGCTGCTCGATCAATGCGAAGTCGGGCTTGCTGATGCTGCTGATGGCCGCAGCGTCCAGTAGAGGTTTTCCTGATTGAAAAGTGGCCACTGGTGTAGAGACCAGCCTCCACCTGGAAATCCCAACGTGGCAGAAAAGAAGGTGAGCATATTACGAGATCGATGGCATGGTAAGATTGGGTAGGAAGATGAAAATAAGTGTTTTCACCGTTATTAAGAATGCAAAGATCATTGTCTTCAATAAAATTTTCTATTGTTAAACTTCTACTGTTGGAGTCTGGACTCCCCCAGAGAGGATTATGGCCATTGAAATCTCCCAAGATGACAAATGGGGGAGGAAGTTGATCAACCAGTGTCTGCAACTCCACGCTTCTCAAGTCGTAAGAAGGTGGAATATATATAGAACAAACTGTAAACAGCGAGTGAAGGTGAACGCGCGCAGCTACTGCTTGCAGGGATGTGCTGATATCGAGCTGGCTAGATGTATAATCATTAGAGATTAGCAATGCCACTCCTCCACAACGACGGTCTCCTGACAAGCAGTCCTTGCGGTACATGTCAAAACCTTTCAGCCTCGGTCTATCAGCAGGGGACAGAAATTTTTCTTGCAGACAGAATATAACCGGTTGGTGATATTCGACAAGATCTTTGATGTCCGTGACATTATGCGAGTAACTCTGACAATTCCAAAAAAGAATGCTCAGGGCCATGAAGAGGAAAGAAAGGAGAAACGGCCGGGAGAAGAGGAAGCCACTTATGAAGGAGGATGGTCCGTCCACCCTTCATCGTCAGATGGTGGAAGATCTTCGAATTCGACATCCTCATCTTCCTCTAAGGGAGGAGGTTGTTGGTATTGTTCGAATTGGGATTTGGTCAATTTTACTTCCTTACTAGAAAGTAAAAAGTCCTCTTTTTTAAAATTATGAAATTTTGGAAGCCTCTGTTTAGAGACTACCCCAATTTTCGTACGCGTTTGGATAATTTTCTTTTTTTCAACAGTTTTCTTTTGCTTTTGTTCAGTTGGTTTGTTGGAAATGAACGTAGCTGAGTAACTTGTACTTGGATTTTGTGCAGTTTGTATTTTAGTTTCGTTACAATTTTTTGGTGTTGGCTTAGGAGTATTGAGTTGTTTGTTTTTTTATTTAGGGGAATTAGTCGATTTAGTGCTGGTTATTGTGTTGATTTGAGGGTCTGTTTGTGTACTGGTGGAATTGAATACTTTTCTTACAGCTGCAGCATATGAAAGTCCAGCCGAAGATGTACGAGACTGAACTATTTTTCGTGCGTTTGGGTATGATATATTCTGAGTAGTTTTGATTACCTGTATTTCTTTTTCAGAGAGCCATTTTGGGCATTTTCTAGAGTAGGACGGGTGATCTCCTTTGCAGTTGATACATCTGAATTCCTTTGAGCATTCATTGCTATCTTGGCCGGCCTCAGCACATCTGGCACAAGTTTCTGTGCCACGGCATGACAGCTTGGAATGCCCAAAGCGCTGGCACTTAAAGCACCGTAGCGGGCTTGGAATATATGGTCTAACAGGGCATGAGAGATATCCAGCTTTGACACGTGAAGGGAGGATAGGCACACTAAAGGTCAGAATGACATGTTTCGTATTCTGCATTACGCCATTGCGTTTGATAGTGATCCTTTTCAATCCACTTACGTGTTGGTCCTTCATTTCTTCTACAATTTCCTCCTCTGGTGTAAATAGAAGATCCGGCTCCGAAATTATTCCCCGAAAAAAGTTTAATGTTGAATGTGGCGAAACTGTACAAAGATATGGAACTAATTGTTTGATAGATAGGATATGTTGAACTTGTTTTGGGTGTTTTATTTCCACTAATAATTCACCAGTACGTGTTTTTTTTACAGATTGAAATTCACCAATAATATTTACCAAGGCTTTGTTTATTAGAAATGGGGAAACTGCAGTAAATGTGAGATTTTCGTTTCTTTTTATAACAAAAAATTTAGCAGATGTAAGCGGTTCTGTCTGACGCTCCCCACAAGGGGGAGAGGTATTCTTTATGTTATCATCCATAAATTAACCTGAGAATTGACGGGGAAAACTGGGGTCTAGCCCCTGTGTAGCCCCCCCCCCTTGCACAGGGGTAAGACTTTTACACCAGGGTTCGCCTGCTATCCCTGACGTCTACCGTTTGAGGCACCGACTACCCCCGGTAAGACGCAGCCATCGGCAAGGTAGAGACACCTTGGCTTAGGGGTTTTTAATAAACTTAGGGGTTTTTAATAAACATCTCTTTTTTAATTCTTGTATATGCGATATAAATTTGAGTTTTTTATCAAGTGTGAGACCAAGGAATTTTTCTTTATCTTTTACAGCTATTGGTTGATTATTAAACAGAAGATTTGAATCGGGGTGAAGGTTTTTTGAGCAGAGAAAGTAAAGCCACTTGCCTCCGCCAATTGTTATGTTTCATTGATAGCTATTTGCAGTTGTCTTTCAATAATACTCATGTTCGATGAAAAGAAGAAAATTTGAAAGTAATCAATGAACATAGTACCCTTAACAGCGGGAGGCAGTTGTTCAATTAAGCTATAAATTGCAATCACGAAAAGAGTACGCTTAAAACACTTCTCTGGGGAACTCTTTCTTGAATGAAGGTATCTGACAGAACAGACTTGACACGTAAGCGAAAAGTTCGATCTCTTAGAAAATTAGAGAGAAAGATGGGTAGATTACCTCGTAACCCATTCTCGTGCAGGGTTTTAAGGATCCCATACCTATGGGTACAGTAATATGCTTTTTCAATGTCAAAAATTACGCTCACGAGATGTTTTCGTTTAAGAAATGCTTCCCTTATTGATGTTTCAAGAAGCAGCAGGTTGTCGATTGTGCATCTGTCGCGCCTGAATCCTATTTGATGTGAAGATAGCAGATGGTGCGACTCCAAAATGTGCATCAGTCTGGTGTTTACCATCCGTTCCATGACTTTACATAGGCAACTAGTGAGAGCTATAGGTCTATAGCTCTCGGGTTTTTCAGATTGCTTTTACACTGGTGTGCAAAAATTAAGGACGAGGTCGAAAATTTAGCATATCAGCTGAACGAAGAGGCATAGCGGACAGAAAGACCAATCAGGAGATTAAGTAAGGTGATGTACGGTAGCACATGCGCAGATATGCAGGCAGCGTAATGGGGGAGTGTCTGAGGAGTATAAAGCATGTTGTCGGTGTAAGATCAGTATCTCTGGCAAAGAGATTGCACGCCGTATAGCAGTTAAAAACATACCGAGTTGCTGCCCCAGCGAGAAATGGCGAATAATCCATCTGTTAGACGACATCTGGATGCTTTTACCCGAGGTCGAATCATTGGGAGTTGGAGGAAGGCCGCAGTGTGACAAGTGTGGCTGCAGAGTTCGGAATTGCTCACAGCATCGTTTTACGACTCTGGAGAGAATTTCAAAATACAGGAAGAGCTATCCGGGGGTTCAGTAGTGGTCGTCCACAAGGAACCACACCCGCAGATGACCGGTATATTGTCTTACAGGCCAGAAGAAACAGGCAGCAGACAGCGGGAGAAATCGCTAGACACACGACACAGGCGACTGGACGACCAATATCGCGTTTTACCGTGGCCAGAAGACTGCACGGTGGTGGTCTTTTTGCACGACGCCCTATACGGCGTGTACGTCTAACGCCTGCCCATCGGAGAAGGCGTTCTCTGTGGTGCCGGGAACACGGGAATTGGAGAGACAATGAATGGGGACGAGTACTCTTTACAGATGAGAGCAGATTCAGTCTGAGTAGCGATTCTCATCGCATACTCATCTGGAGAGAGCGTTGAAGCCGCAATCATCCCTCGAACATCATTGAAAGGGACAGGTATGGAGGTCGCGGTGTTCTCGTTTGGGGAGGCATCATGCTTGGTAGTCGTACAGACCTTCGCATCTTCGACGCAGGTTCAGTCAACGCGACCCGTTATTGTAACGAGATTCTTTTTCAATATGTGCTTCTTTTTAGAGGCGCTATGTGTCCGCAGTTCCTTTTCATGGACGACAATGCACCATGTCATCGTACAGTAGCTGCCGAACAGCTCTTAGAGAGTGAGGATATTGAACGTATGGATTGACCGGTACGATCTCCGGGTCTCAATCCCATGGAGCATGTATGGGATTTTCAAGGCAGACGCTTGACAGCTCGTACCTTACCACCAGTAACGATTCGGGAGCTTCGATTGGCACTGCAAGACGAATGGGCAGCAATGCCTCAACAACTCATTGACACCCTCATTCTCAGCATGGGCAGACGCTGTGAAACCTGCCTAGCAGTCGGGGGAGATCATATCCCCTACTAAAGACCGGATGTTTCTTGCGGATACCCATCACAGGGATGTTTCGGCCTTCAGTCGCATTGCGCTCCAGGCTACTTTTTCAATAAAGCTTCTTTTTATCCCTCTGATTTCTCTTTTAGTAAGTGTTGCTTACATTACACATGTCCTTACGTATTGGGGATCTTACGGTATTAAATGTGTTGATTTGGAAAGCTCTTGTACAAAGTTATATTGAAAAAACCGTCTCGTCCCTAATTTTTGCACACCAGTGTAAGGTTTAAGGATCGGAATTACTATTGCTTGACTCCAGGATTTTCGGAATCTGTGTTCACAATATTTTCTAGTGAAGACCTGCTTAAATTTATAAGCATACTGTTGTGAATTTCGTCAGGGCCTGGTGATGAGTTTTTTTTATTTTTGTAAAGCAATATTAGTTCTTGAAAGGTGAATATTGTGTTGTATTGATTAAAATTGTTTGAGTTAATTTTAGAACTCTTTGTACCTCCCGTGATTTCACAGCCGAAAATTTTGTACAATAGTTATTAGCACTGGAGACTTCTGCCAAATGAGTCCACATGCAGTTAGCCAGCCCTTTGTAATCAGATAAAATACGACCATTTTTCTCCAGAATGTGCACAAGATGTATTGCAGTTTCCAGCGTTTATTTTTATTGTACCCCATACAGTCTTGGATGGGGTGGACGTCGTGATTGTGCTGACGTAGGGCTGCTGCGAGTCCCGTTAGCTCTTCCGTAGAATCCTTCGAGCTTCAGCACGAGCTCGTTTAAGTGACACGAAATTTTGTGTGGTTGGATAACAACGAAACGAGTTCCATGCCTTTTTTTGTTTTTTATGAGCCTCCTGGCAATCAAAATTCCACCAAGGTTTAGGAAATTTGATCCTGCTTTTAGTGGTTCTTGGTATAGCAGCGTTCGCCTGCGTTTACGATAATGTCGGTTTCTCGCTTTACTGCTACATCAATATCAGTCACGTCTTCTGATGTTATTTCTGGCAACTGGGTAACTACTACCCAATCAGCTCGATCAATGCGAAGTCCGCTTGCTGATGCTGAAAATAGCTGCAGCGTCCAGTAAAGGTTATCCGAATCGGAAATGGGCCACTAGTGTAGAGACCACCCTGAACCTGGAAGTTCCAACAAGGCAGAAAGGAAGGTGAACATATTGCAAGATCGATGGCATGGTAGGTTTGCGTAGGAAGGTGGAAATAGGTATTTTCACTGTCGTTAAGAACGCATAGATCATTGTCTTCAGTACAATTTTCAATTATTGAACCTCTAGTGTTAGAGTCTGAACTCCCCCGGAGAAGATTATGGCCATTAAAATCCCCCAAGAGCACAAATGAGGGAGGAAGTTGATCTATTAGTGTCTGCAATTCCACGCTTCTCAAGTCGTAAGAAGATGGAATATATACAGAACAAACTGAGAACAGCCATGGAGAGTAAAGGAAGGAAAAACGGCCGGAGAAGAAGAGACAGCAGCTCATGAAGGAGCATGGTCCGTCCACCCTTCATCGTCGGATGGCGGAAGATCTTCGATTTCGACATCCTCATCTTCCTCTTGGGGAGGAAGTAGTTGGGATTTAGTAAATTTAATTGTTTTGCTTGAAAGCAAAAAGTTCTCTTTTTTAATATTATGACATTTTTGGGGCCTCTGTTTAGTGGCCACCCGAATTTTAGCACGTGTTTGCATAATTTTCTTTTTCTCAATATTTTTTTTTAATTCTGTGTGATATGTTTGTTTTAATTAACAATACCCGCTGCAGTATTAGTTTTTTGTACTTGATGGTTTTGATTAGGTTTCTTAGAAGAAGAATTTGAGGTATTGGTTTGTTTGTTTGATTTGGGTGCATTTAAAGTTTTGGCATTAGTAGAAGTTTCTGTTTGGGTATCTGTGTGCTTACAGACTTCAATACGCTTCTAACGGCTGAAGCATATAAAAGCGAGCGTTATTAAGCGAGATTCAACTAATTTTCTTGCATCTGGATAAGATATTTTTTATGTTAATTATCTGAATTTCTTTTTCTTTGAGCCGTTTCTAGCATAATCTGGAGTATGAAGGATGGTCCTCCTTGCAGTTTACGCATTTGTAAATCTTGTTACATGCATTACTATCGTGATCTGGCTCTGCACACCTGGCACAGGTATCAGTATCACGGCCCGAGAACGTTGAATGTCCAAACCGATGGCATTTGAAACACCGGAGCGGATTTGGGACATATGGCGGGAGGACGGGTTCGTTAAATGTCAGATTGACATGTTTGGTGTTTATCATTTCGCCATTGCGTTTTATTGTGATCATTTTTACTGCACTTATGTTTTGGTCTTTTATTTTCTCTAAGATTTCCTCCTCGGGTGTAAAGAGAAGGTCAGGTTCGGAAGTGATTCCCGTGAAAAATTAAAGAGTTTTATGTCCTGAAGCAGTTACAATATATGAACCATTTTATTAATAGCCATTGTATATTTAATTTGTTTTGTATCTTTAATTTCAACTGAAAGTTCACCGCTGCGTAGTTTTTTTACAGACTGGTATTCTCCTATTAAATGTGTGTGAGTAAGTGATTTATTTATAAAAATGTGCGAAACTTTACTTAAATTGAGGTTTGGATCGTTGCCTTTAATAAAAAAAAACTTAGCAGTGCTCGACAAAACGTTCTGACGCTCCCCACAAAGGGGAGAAGTGTTATTTATGTTATGTTGCTACTATTATATATGCGAATGTTTGTCTGTATGGATGGATGTTTGTTACATTTCACGCAAAAACTACTGAATGGATTTTAATGAAACTTTACAATATTACGCATCAGAATAACACATAGGGTAGTTTTCCTCCCGTTGTGGGGGGGGGGGGGGGCAAAAACCCCCATAGGGGTAATAAACACGATTTTCATACGAATTCTTTAATATGGGGGTGAAAAAATGCTTGCACATAATAACATTATATGTCCATTGAAAGCTCTGATTTTTCTTCTGAAGATGGCACCAGTTCGAAATTTCTAAGTAGAATAAAAAACGAGTTATAAGCTTTTTAGTTCCATGTTCGAAGGCTTTCCTCAACTTAATACAGAATTTAGTGTATCATATCAACTCCCCGTCGATAGCTGCAATAAATTGTTGTATCGTTGAATATTTTTGCTTTTCGTCTGACTGTTCAAGGCTTTTCTCAAGTGAAATCTTAAATAACATTTCCGCAGAAGATTGGCAAATAATAAGTAGATTTGGCTGATTATTTTCTATTTTAATGTAACTTTGATGCAATTAATGGGTTTATTTCTTTATTTGTGTCGATTGGACACTAACTCATTATCAAAGCGACCAGCAGGAATCTCGCCAAATCTTTTTGCGGACATATTTCAATAGCTAAGGCAGATTTTTTCAACTGTAGCTGTTTTTGAAGCTAAAGACTACGTAATACTGTTTCTCGGTTTTCACCATATAACCAAAATATCGCCATTAAATGAATCTTTAAAACTTTTTTCAAAATGTAAATAATCCGCCTACTAAATTAAGCAAATCCATAAGCAGCACAATAACTTCCATTAATTTGTTTTTCCGCGCAATTTCAAACAATCGCCAAATTTTACTTCGTATTTTGGAAAGATTTCGGATGAAAATGTTTACTGTCCAGCTCCAGCTTAGACTACAATGTTCAATTTAAAAAATAATAACAATAACTGATAAATCTTTTTCAACATGTGAAGTATAATTTCATATTTTGGAAATTCCTCAAAATTTATATATGCTCAAATGTCGTTTTTATGTTTTTAAAAAAGAAAACTACTTTGTTCCTCATACTTATTGCCAGTTTACTTTTCTGTGTAAGAACAAGCTCGATTTTTAATCATGTCAAAGCGGTATGTTTTGAGTTCTTTCAGTTAAAGCAGAAAACGAAGGAAAGTAGCGATTGTTTCTCATAGTTATTACTAACCCAGGCAACGTCGGGTATTTTTGCTATCTCATAAATGAACCAGGGAACTGAGGGAAAAAGTAGGGTCTAGCCCCAGTGTAGCCCCCCTACACAGAGGTAAGGCTGCGTACTACAGAATTCGCCTGCTATCCCTGAAGCCGTTCGTTTGAGGCACCGACTAACCCCGGTACCACGCAGCCATCGGCACGGTAGAGACACCTTAGATTAAGGGGTTTTGTCCGAATTTGGTAAGTGTGATGAGGGAAGGAAGGAAACAAAAGTCCCTTTCGGCCGATATTCTATTTGAGCAACTGGGGGTCACTACTCCGCCCAAGAGCTCGTTCCGAACTCACCACACAAGCCCCCCCCCCCCCCCCACCACGACAAGGTAAACGGACACGGGGGGGGGGGAACAACACTAAATCAAATCTAATAGGAAAAGGAATAAATTGGGATAATGTGTGTGCTCTAGTAGTTCCTACTAAGGTGGATGAAACTGATTGAAAAGCCCGGTTATTATGAATTAATCTCTTCTGGTGATCTTCAATGACCTGAAAGAACTAAACCTATGACCACCATTGTTAAGTGCGCATCTTGAATCGCCCCGTATATTTTATGTTATTAACTACTGTAAAATTGAATCTTCGTTCTCGATCAAAGTATATTTTCATAAATATTTTCAAGACTAACGTTTTGAGCACTCAGAAGTTACAATCTATTGAGTTGTTCAGATGTTTATGTTTTCAAGATGTCTGTCAACTAAGCTAACATACAGTTGTTGACTCATCTCTCATGATGTTCTGAAACAAGTACATATATGATTGATCTCGCAATGTCAAATTCCAAGTACTAGCGTTTCAATCCCGACACGGCATTCTACGAGAGAAGGTATCGCGCATGTTCGAGGAAGAGTTTATCACATTGAGTAGGGGAGACAGGTTTCAAAGGTAAGGGTCACGTGGTTTTCTGGCTTCTCAACTTAAAGAACTTGATTTCAAACTCATCAAAATTGGCCAACTCAAACGGAGAGATCCCCCCCCCCCTGCTCGAAATTACTCTTCCAGACAGTGAACAGTTCACTAAAATTCTTCAACTTAAAAACATCATGTTCATTGAAATTAAAGTTGAAAAATACCGTAATCGTCAAGTCGTGATACAGTGTTACGTCGCCAGGGGTTCAACCATCTGGCAGCAAATTCGGATGTGTTGTGTGCGGTGGGGAACTGTTGCAGTAACTGCAGGGAAATCCATGCAGCCTCGTATCGGGGTTTTAAAGCTTTCCCTAAGCTTAAAATTCAATCAGATAGACCTCTGTTTAGGAGCAATTTTAGGAGGGAAACCTCCTATGCTGCAGTGTCCTCGGACACTCAGGACCACTCCACCTGAGATCACCACCCAGGAGGAGTTCAGCATCCCAGAAATTCTGTCCTTATTTTTAAAAAATTATTTTCTTGGGGATATTAAGAAATCGGGGAACGAAAATTTGAAAAAATCGTATTTTTTCCGATTTTTGAGAAAAATAAGGCCTGAAAGAGGCAAAAAAAAAAGGAGGAAAGGTTCTAAAAGTCAACAGAAAAAGCCGGAATTCCGGCAAAAGTCGGAAAAATCTCATCCATGAATGAAAGAAGAGCCTGGGTGCAGTTTTAAGGAAAATCAAGAGCCATGTCTTGGAAAACAAGCAATCCCTACCTCAAAATGTCAAAGGAAAATTAAGATGCTGGAAGAAAAGAGATGTTCAGACTCAGGTTCCCATTTTTCTCTAAAATCTGAATTTATAAATAACATTTTGGATTCGTTGCATATTCCAAGAGGTTTATTTCTCAAATTTCTTAATGACCTTACTGTTGAAAATCTAGTTATTCAGACAAATCTATATATAAACCAAAATAACAAATAAATTAAGCCAATAACTGCCCAAGAGATCTATGGAACTACGGGTTTGTAGGATTACAATTTTTATTCGGATACCACGGATTACCCAGAACGCACATGTACTGGTCATCTGATACAGATACTTCAGTAAATGTGGTGACCCAAACATTGACACTTGATCGCTATTTTCAAATATTGACAAATATCCATCCAAACGACAAGTTATCAATCCCAAAAAATAACTCTGATAAAATGTACAAGCTGAAGCCCTTCATTTCTAGTTTGAATGAGAATTTTCAGAACTTTAGAATGAGCACTCAAATCTAATCAATTGATGAAAGTATGGTGATGTTCAAGGGGAGGTCTACACTAAAACAATACAACCAAAAAAACCCATCAAGCGTATCTTCTAACTTTGGTGCCAGGCAGATATGTCCGGATACATACATGAATTTGATGTTTATCAAGGGAAGCAGACCAATAGTGACAGCTGAAAGAGGATTTGGAAAGGGCGAAACAGTAGTTGATGATATGACAAATAGTACAGTAGGCAAAAACCAAATTCTCATCATGGACAATTATTTTTCTTCCATGCCACTATTTGAGTATTTGGAAACAAAAGAGATATGTGCAGTTAGCAAAAATCGTCCTGATAGATTTGGGTTGCTCAAACTTATTGATGATTTTAAAAAATGCAACGAAGGGACATAGGTCATCAAACTTATAATCAAGGAAGATCCTTCTACAAATGCAAGGACAATCAATATGTACTTTCTTTCGAATTATGATAAATGCCAACTGCTTGAGTTTGGATGTAATTTCAAAAGTTAAAGCATTTTATCAACGAGATGATATCAGCAGACAAGTACACCGTATAAAGGATGTCCTAACAGTAAGAAAAGATGGATGAGAAGAGGTTTTCGATCAAAGAAACTTATCATTTGCTTTGATCTGCCTTTGGTGTGGTAAAAGGAAATAGCAAATTCACCGAACCAAGACCAACTCATGTTACGTTAAGCAACAAGATCTCCTATAATATTTTTCTGTACAAATATCATGAAATTTCATCAATGCAATTAACACTTTCCATTGAATTTGTTTTGTAATTTCCTTGATACGATAAGAATTTCATCTTGTCTAACGTTATTTGTGAGAACCTGACAAAAGAGTGCTGGCTGAGTAAGTGTTCAGTTTGCTTGGATAGTTCATGCCACAAACTAGACAGGTTGCTTGAAAACGATGCCCCAGTCAAAGTGAAATAGGAGATCTGGAAAGAGGATCGGTAATTAGTGAACGTTGCCTTAGGAAGGCATTTGATTTAGCTAATCATATTTCCTCCATCAGGCCAGAAATCAGGCTGAATCTCATCAAGAACAGCAAAAAGAAGCAAGTTCTATTACCTTCAATGCAAAATCTGCTTTGATGCAACTGGACTTCTCAAAAACTACACTTGTATTGCACAAGATGAAATCCAAAGTTTTTATTGGGTGCAAGCCACAGGTAAGCCTATTTACTGTTTCTCTCTGGTATTTTGGTAAGCATCACCCCATGGTCATTGCATCAGATAACCTTCACCCAGTAAAGGTACCATTATTCCATACATTGCCTAAGTCCTAGAAGATATTCCAAACAGTATAAACCAGTTCAAATTTGGTCGGATTGGTCATCTTCCCAATTCAAGAATCTGTATTTTGCAGCTGCAATAGACCTTCTCCAGAAACGCACTGTGAGGTCTCAACGGTTCTTTTCGGCCTCCAACGACGATTACGTCTTCTTAGGGGATCATTCTTGGCGACCACATGCAACAAAAAGTTGTCCCACGGTCTTACACAAGATTCCCTTCAAGATTACTCAAAAGTTGCGGTCACTACGGTGCCGCTCTCCACTTTTGTCTCAGAGCACAGACCACCCTGTGGTGAGAACCGAAGTTTTCTTCGGGGGTCTGAAAAGTATCCAGAGGCAGAGATGGTTACGCCACGAGCAGTGACTGAGGTCCGGAATTCTCTCGGGAACGCAATGTTCCAAAAGTTTGGTTTGCAAAGCCAGTAACTTGACTTCACGACGAAGTTGAATCATGTTGTTACAATTACAACCATTTGTAAAGTACTTGCACATAGCTGTATGCCATTAATCCAGATAAATAAAAGTTCCTTTTTGATTATTTATGGTCTGGTATGCTACAGCACCATCAAGAACATCATATGGAATTACTTCAGCACATCTCACAGGAAAGGCCCTGTGGATGGAATTGGTGGGTCCATCAAAAGGCAAGTAAAAGAGAATCAGTCATACAACGCACGAGTACCGTATTTTGTGCAAAGGAGTTTGCATTAGTGGCCAAAGAAGTTTTCAACATCACAGTTTTACAAATGAATGAGCAAAACATTCAAAAACAAAATCTTGAAATGGAATTAAATGAATTCTTTGAAAATGTGCCTCCAGTATCAGGGATTTCTAAAACTCATTGTCTATGCTGGAAATTTACATCTCCTGCAACCAGCATATTGACTAAGAACGTCATTATACCTGCAACAATACATAAAAAAACAACAAGGAATCTGGATATCTATACAACATCAGGTTCATCTAGTTCTGAAGAAAAAGATACAATGCCCATGCTGGATAACGTCCGAAACGAGAGAAACATTTTAGTGTTTTAGTTAACCTGAGTTACCAAAAGAAATCAATTTATTGTTTAATAATTATTATAAGTATTAACATATTTTACATTTTGTAAATAAGTTAAAAGTATATTCAGTAAATTACCGCCCATTAGCCAGGGCTAAAGCAGAAATACATGAAATACACCACCAGCTCAGTCATTTCCATTATTAGCTACCAGTTTGTTTGGCACTCTTGGCTTCCTTAAGAGGTTTTCCATCTCCAGCTCAGTCACTTGCCTATGCCGGGCTGATGAGTGCTAATGAGCACGAAACTGCAGTTCTCGGCTGGAAATGACTGAGCTGGCGGTGCATTTCATGTATGCATAAGTGTGTTTTATTACTATATTTGCATTAAGATTTAAAATATAAGTAGATAAACGTGTTTAGATTAAATTTAAAATTTTCAGTTTTTAGCCATTTTGAATATGAAATTTGTCATAACTTTAAAATGGTACGTGTTGCAAGAATTTAGTTTATATAATTATGTTCAGCAGGCACAACTTGACATAAATCGGCTATTTTTCTCAATGTTTTAGAAAAAAAAGTAAAATTTTGTCACAAAATGTAAGCTTTGTATCGCATTTCTGACATAGATCAAACAAATCTTTGAGTTTGTTGAGTTTCCTCTAACTATTAAAACTTGAAGCGCAAACTTTACAATAATTATTTTTTACGCAGATGGAACGAAATTGGAGGGTAAGATCGATAAAAAAAATTTTTCCCTTTTAAAAGAGCCTCTTTTAGATTACCCTAACTTACACGTTTAAAATTTTGTCTCATTTTCACAACATTTTCTTGGTGCGCAAATTTTATGTCAATGAGTATAGTTAAGGACATCATTTCTACTCAGAAATTATAAATTTCCTAACATGCCTTTATAAATAAGAAAGTTCAACATTTAGTTCCATGACAGAGGTTACAAATTCTTGCACTTATGCATTTTAACTACTAAATATAAAGATTTGCAGCTATCTTTTTCATAAAGTTGAAATATTATTAACTAATATGACATAATAATGTGAACTTTCGTTTTGCAGTATTGTTTTTTAAGTAAAGAACTGTTGTACAAAGCGCCCTCTTGTGAGAGAAACTTTCTCGAGATGAGAAAATGCGAGAGAGAGAGAGAGAGAGGAGACGGGGTGCTTGAGCCGAAGCAAGCAAGTGTTCCAGCCGGGAACTCTGAAAATTCATGTTGTAGTTCCAGATGGAAATATTCAATGTTAACTTATGTGTTTAAGTGTGTTCATATCTATACTTGTAATGAGTATAAAATTAAAGTGTCTCGAAAGAGAACGACTTGTTTTATTTGTGTGAGTGAAATCAGTAACGAGAGTTGGAAGATCTATATTTACAGGGGTCTGGCCAGAGGATATTTGGGTCCGTTAACGGACTCTTCACAAAAATCCGATCAACCAAAACGGACCTTTCACAAAATCCCGGTCAAACAAAACGGACCTTTCTTAAAGTCTCGATCAAACAAAACAGACCCTTCACAAAATTCTGATAAACAAGATCGGATCTTTCACTAATTGTTTATTGAAAGAGCAAATCTGAAAGCAAAATAACGCATATTTCTGTGTATAAACCGATAATTTTTGGAACCTTTTTTGAAGTCAAATTAGAGGGATCAGCTTATACAAAATCGGCTAATTTTGAAAAAAAAAAAAAAATCAGCACTCTTGCGATGCTCCAGCAAACCTATAAATAATTGCTACTTCCAAATAAATATAATGGTTGTTTGTTTGTTTAATCACAGCTAATTAGCAGCGGTATTGTTGTAAACCTTTCTGAAAACGCATTGATAAGCACTTTTTAACCAGCTCATGATTTAATAAACAATAATAATATATGTCTGCGAAATGAACTTAGAACTGCAAAGGGATAGTAAGGGTGGGGAAAAATATGATGACTTCAGATAGGGTTACCAACTTCAAAATTATCACCACTTAGCGTCTGGCGTTGAACCTTTATAATGACTTGATTAGAAAATATTCTCATCATTTTACCATCTTGTCAATATCTGCGTTTTTTACGATGCGGTGCGATGTTTGTTATTTTGGGGAGAAAATTACATGGGTTTTGATTTTTTGATGCTAACAAGGATGCTTAACTTTAAATAAATTCTTTTAATTACCTTTTTTTTCTTTAGATGTCTATATTTTGAAAAATGCTATCTTTTAACATCCAATGTGAGAATCATATTTTGTTCTTTTTCAAGCTAACTTCGCTTTATTAGGATGCAAATAAATGAAAAGTCTCTTTATTTCTGTTAGAACTCTCATTTCAAGTTTTTAAAGCAAAATTCCATTTTCTGTTAAGGGTAAAAATTAAAATGTTTTTTTTAATGGTTTATTTTATTTATTTATTTATTTATTTTTTTTTTACTTCAACTGTGTCCACAGATATTAATGAAATGTTTATAATAATAACCGAGGTGCATTTTTAGTTTTTATTATATTTAAGACTCCGACCGACAGAGCTCCGATAGCCGGATGGCTGGTGCGTTGGGCTTCCAAGCGAGGGGCCCTAGGTTCGAGTCCCAGTTGGAACGAAAATCTACAATGTATATTTTTATAAATAATTTTATCAAAAATATTTCTTTTACAAGCCCTTTTTATACTTTTGATGCCTTCACTTTGAGAATTGCGATCTCTTTGCATCCGCTATGGGAATCCGATTTTTCGAATTTTTGATGTTTATTATGCTTTGTTACGAGGTAAACAATTAAAATATCTTTTAATTTTGTTAAAATCACGGAATTTATAAGTTTTAAACGAAATTCTGTGCTTTTTAAGAGTGTCTTGGGTCAAAAAGTTAAATGCTGAAAATGTTCTATTCTGAATTTTATTTTATTTATTTATTTTTTGTTACAATTATTTTAAATATTGTACAGAAATATTTCTAGTGTAATTTAACATAATGTAGAATGGTAGATAAATATTGATACTTAAGAAAACGATGCCCCCCCCCCCGGCCAAATATCAGAAAAACACTCCAGAATGATATTTGTCGAGAATATCATTCTCGACATAGAAGAGGAAAACACTCAACTTTCCATTGATGCAGTTTGTACCTTCTCTAAATTCTAAAATTTCGTTTTAACAATTTTTTTTTTTCGCGAAATTATTTGATTTTTCACAAAATTAATTCATTTTTCACAAATTTATTTGATTTTTCACAAAAAACGGACCCTGTGAAAAATCCTGGACAAACCCCTAATTTACGATAATTCTGACAAAAAATGAAAAAAAATTTCGGAAAACTGCAAGTAAACTCAGAATGACCTGTTGATTCTTTTTTCTGTTGTTTTGCTATAACCGTTATTTTCAGGAATTTTGTTGAAGTTCGGACGATCAAAAAAGGGGCCGCATGTACACTATTCCTAGTTGCAGTTTTGCACACAATAAACCTTTTGGCATCTTACAGATTAGTTTTTTTTTTTTTTTTTTTTTTGCAAACAAAATTTACTGGCAGTTTGCTGAAGTTTATGGAGGATCGAAAAAGCCGCCATTTTAACAACGATTTTATTTTCGCTAACAATAATCTTTTCACATATTATTCAAGGTGGCAACAGGAGCTGTGAAAAATAATTCCCCTAATTTCCTTAATTACGTTCACCAGATTTCCTTGATTTACCTTAGCAATGATAATGGTTTCCTCTCTTTGTTTTACTTACATTGTACATTAATAAAAGTACAGTATTTAAAACTGTTAACTGTTACAAAGCAACAAAAATAAATAAATAAATAGAAAATCCATTTGATCAATTTTCTTTCCAAAATTCCCAGATCAATAAATTCCAAGACTTTTCCCTCATTTCCAGGTTCTGTCAAAATCCTGTTATTTACAGGCAATTTGTGGAAGTTTACAAACAATCGAAAAGCTCATATATTACTTCTTGATAATTTTATTTAAGTATATATGAGGCATTCAGAGCTAAACTAAATCAAGTTCATGAACACCTTATATTATAAGAGCACCGAGTACTAGCGTTTATTGAGGCGTTCAGAGTAAAAGTGGATCAAGTTGTTCATGGACTTGATCCACTTAAGCTCAAAATGCATAATATTTAGAATATATTACAATATTTTTGACAATGTTTCATTAAATATTATAATTGTGCACATTCCATACTGTATATTTTCATGGTTACTTCATATATCATGGCATAACTTTTTTAAGTTTTCTCGTTAATTAATGTTCTATTTTCATATGATATTTTGCATAAAAATTTGAAATTGTAGCTTGAAATTAATGAAATATGTTTTAGAATTTTCAAGTCCCTACTGCTTTCCTAAACAACTCTATATTGTCTTCAGTTTTGAAAATGTTCATTTTTTCTTGAATTACGTAAAATGAAAACAAAATTAACATAGAAGAAATATCTTTCTTACACATTTTCAGATACAAAACTATTTAAAATGCTAGGACAACTTGGCATTAGAATGGTGAATTTTTATGTGCCCTAAAAGGGTTCTTTTCCATATGAATTTTTTCCCACAATGTTTACAGATATGTAGTTCAGATCCCCTTTGTTCATGTTTAGTACAATGTACCTTGAATTTGTTAAAGTTAATAAAGATTTCTTTGCATACAGCACAGATGTACCTCGATTGAGCTGAATGTTTTTTAAAAACATGACGATTAAGAGATTTTTCATATTTGTATGAACTATTACAATACTGGCACAAAAAAGGAGTTGCTGAGGGAGGATTTTCAGAAAGTTTCCCATTTTCTTTCAAATCTTCCACAGGATGTGTTGCTTTGTGCTTTGTCAGATCTGTCTTAAGTTTAAACCCTTCATCACAAATATCACAAATAAATTTGCACTCTTCAGTCAAAACTCCACCAAATTGTAGAAGTTTGCTAACTAAAAAGCTTCCTTTACAGCAAAGATCACATTGGTGCTTAGTTAAGTTCACTTTGAGTTCTGATATCACTTCAATTTCTGAATCATCGTCAGAGCTTACAACGGAAGACATCATCAAGTGCACCTGAAACAAGAAATCAAATAATAAGTTAAACTTGAACAGGGTCGGGTCCGTGACAAGTGTTACAATACTGATTTAAACTGTAAAAACCTGTTGACCCCCCCCCCCCATCTCAAAACCCTTAGGGTTGAATGAGAGCTTGATGAAGATACATGTGAAATATGAACATTTATCATGTATTATGTTCAAATTTAACTAAAAGGGTGTAGCAAGCCTTTTAACTAATGAAAATGAAGGTCAGCAGGATTCAAATCTCTAAGATTTATGAAAATGCATCTAATCCAAGGAATAACACTAAGTATCTTACTGTCGCTCTGAGGCAATAACATGCACAAACATTGTGGTGTTTTTCCCTTAATAGTTAAAATTCAGTTAACTATTTGACTAACTGTTTTAAGTTAGGGGGCTTGGGTTCACACAAACGTAACTACAACCACCATAAATTTTTAATGACACAAAGTCGTATCAGCCGTTACTATTATGTTTCTCTGAACAAGATTAACATTATAAGTAGATCACATGCACAAATCAGAACTCAAGCCAGGTGGACAAACGCTCTTGTGACTCTTAAATAGGTTGAAATTTGATATGCCTGTACCCAAAAGTAACGAAAAAAAAATGCAGTATTTTTTGTGTGACCCTAAGCCCCCGAATTGTGGAACATTTTTTGACCCTAGTTAATACACATAAACTCTAGATTATTTTTGAAATAAATTAAGAACTAAGAAATATCCATACAGGGTGCAGCAACGATTTGAGAACACACAATCTAGGTGCTACATTTTTCTTCGTGTTGTAAAAACATAGCTCTTTTTCGTTGCAAATAGACTAAACAACCTATCCTTATTCGGGAAGTGAAGAGGCATGCTATTATAGTGCCCTTGGCTGAATGCGGGGCACACCGATTCAAATATCATTATATTCATCAAAAAAGCATATACAAAGCATTTTTTTGTGCAACATAAAAGTTGTAATAATAGATGTGACATGAAAAATATGAAGACAAAGATTTAACGCAAACTTTCTGTATATAAAGTTACATGGATGCAAGAAGCTCAAAATTTCATTGTTCAGTTAATGATTCAATGAAACCCACGGGGGAAATCTCAGTTATGTGGAAGCAAACTAAAAGCAAAAAGAAAACACAATAATGATCAAACAAGAAACAACAATATGTCGTGGAAAACGTTTAACAAGAAACTAAAGGAATCAAAAGAATGTTTAATGTTAAAAAAAAATTTGTGTTAAAAGATTTGTATTAAAGTGCGTCCGGATCGCTATATCACTACGTATAACAGATTTTTTATGAGTGTCATACATTTTTTCGTGTTAATCATATTTCACTGTACTGATTTATAACTTTATTTTGCCCAGCATAATTCTGTATTTCAGTTTTTTTCCCCGCAAAATCCCACGGAAAACCTTTTCCATTTATCAGTTCTTTCTCTAGCTGGATTATGTGGTTTCTATTTACAAATTTATGTGCCATGTAGTGATGTAAAATACCTGGGTATTTATTATTAGGGGTAAATACCCAGGGTATTTACCCGGGTATTTATTTCAAAAATTTATATTCAACTAAAATACTTTTCTGTATGTATTCCACTATGTATATATACAGGGTGTTTTGTTTTAGCCTTCAAGACCTCTATTTTTGCAACCGTTAGTCCTAGATGCGTACTTCCAATTGCAAAAATGTTCAAAATCAGATGCAGACTTAAAATATTGAAAATTTGAAGCAAAAATAAAAATGAGTAAAAAAATACAAATTATAACTTTTTACATGGACCCCAGGTCTTTTGACTTTCATTTGGGGAAATAATCTCCATTGAAAAACAATTACAAAAAAAGTTTGACATTAGTGCGACCGATATTCACTGAGATATGAAACGCAGCGTTTTGTGACTTACACCACTTTACACTTGCCCTCAGTAACATCTTTTGGGGGAAAATATAGCAGTTAATGAGTGTTTATATAAAATTATATGTGTGCAGAGTGTGGTTTTTCAAATTGTTTAATGTTTTGCGTATCACGGCATAACATTTGCATGATTTTTTGAATAGAAATGAAAAATGTAAATACCTTGTGTTTTTTACTTTGCCAACCTAAAATTCTTCTGTAAGGGTAATAAGTTCTAATCTCATCTTCTGCATGGTCCTTGAGACTTTCAAATGGAATATCTCCTTGAGTTTTGATTGCACAAATGTCAAGTTTTTTTGTGTTAGTAAGTTTTAAATGCAGATCATTTCTCTAAATATAAGTTAGGGGACTAGGGCCATATAAAAAGTTAAATTTTGTATTTTTTGACTCATTTTTATTTTTGTTTCAAACTTTCAATATGTTTACTCTGCATCTGATTTTGAATATTTTTGCAACTGGAAGTATGCATCTAGGACTAACGGTTGCAAAAATAAAGGTCTTGCAGGTTAAAACAGAACACCCTGTATAACCAACCATATACAAAACAATAAATTTTTTCCTAAAATTTGTATTTTGATCACATATTTAAAGAATTATTGTGTGAAACAACTCAGCAAGCTACTATGATATTCACATTAAATTTGTTGGATATGCCTAATCAATGTTGATAGCAAATTTTACATATAAAAAGCCATTCTACAAAAAGTAAAAAGCTTAACTGGTTACAAAGAAAAAAAAAAGGAAACATCTTCTCCGATTATGGCATTGAGAAGAAAGATTCTTCGGTTCACGATGTGTTTCTTTCATAATTTCATTAAATCTTTCAATAAAAAATATCATAAACTGTGTAATACATATGCATGTATCAGTTTTAACTAATTATTTCATATCTAGATTTAAAAAAAAAAAAATTCTCATTCACTTTTTGCATTTTTTTTGTAAAATACCCAGTTTTTGGATATTTACCCAGGCCTTGGGTAAATACCCGGGTAGGGGAGAGGGGGGGCACATGTAAACATGGGGCACATGTGAACAAACCACATTTTACCCAGATAACATGAGGAAAAAAATCTGAAAAAAATTCATGTTGATGGCAGCAGTAGTACTGTATACTGCCTGAAATTTCAAAGATCTCAACCATTTTGTTTTTTATTTATCATAATAACTTCTGTTTTGGAAGGTGCCAGTAAACTTTCATGTTTCAGTTCTCAGAGTAAAAACACATTCAACACTATCTTTATTGTGATTTGAACTTTATTCATTTTGAAGTGGGATTTACAAAGTAAGTTTTTGTACTCTATTTTTTTTTAAAAAATTTGAAAGAAATATTGTTTTTTATCAGATTAAGCTTAAGTTGTTATATGGGGCACATGTGAACACACTATGTAGGGGCAGGTGTGAACTGTTTACATGTGCCCCATACTGTTTTTTTTTTTTAGTTATTTCAATTTCAAAAATTGTTTAATTTTTTTATTTGATTAGGCTAATTAAGAAACATTGAATAATTAAAAATTTTAATAATTGAAGTTAGTATCAGCTGTATCGCGACTGCGTTGGAGGCTCCAAAAGTGATCCTGGTTTGTGGAGAGAAACAAGTTGAACAAAATGTTTCAGGCGAGAGAGGTGAACTTGTATCATTTTGTGGTATAGTTAATGCAATGGGAAACACTGTACCTCCTGTTTTTGTATTCCCAAGAAAAAGATAAAGATATTTTCTTAAATGGAGCACCATTAGAAAGCTTAGGGTTCAGATATCTTCCTAGAAATTGTAAAACACTTCCAAAAGTACTCCCGCTGTACCGCAGCAAATCCTGTTTTGCTTCTACTTGATAATCATGAAAGTCATATCAGTTTGATGTAATATTATTTTGTCGTGAGAATGGAATAGTACTTCTTACATTCCCCCCCTCATTGTTCACATCGCTTACAGCCTTTGGATGTAGGTGTTTATCGCCCCTTTAAATCTGCACTGAAAACTTCTTTCAATGACTGGTTGACATTACACCCAGGAAAAAGAATAACTATATATGAAATTGGTCAGTGTTCTTCACCAGCTTTCCCAGCAGCCTTTACATCCAAAAATATTAAATCAGGCTTTTCTAAACCAGGAATTTGGCCGTTATCTCGGCTTGCTTTTACTGAAGCTGATTTCATCCCAATTCAAATAACAAGCTTAATGCCAGTTAATCCTGAGGATGCCTCCACCAGCTGCAATGCACATTCAAGTCCTACCCCAGAATGTGTGAGACCATTGCCTAGAATAGAATTTCACGATTCCACTCTAGGGAAAAGTAAGCAGCGACAAAAAAGAAAATCAAGAATTTTAACAGACACTACCGAAAAACACATTGTTGTCAAAGCTATGGAAGAAAAGGTAGAGAAAATGAAGATAAAATGTGAAAGAGTTGCAAAGAAAAGAAAATTAGAACTTGCTGAACTGTTGAAAAAGGAGCAGTCAAAGGTTATAGTCAGTGACTCGGAGTCTGACATTATCTTTGAAGAGAGTAGCCATCAAGAAATTTGTGCTGAAGTCAACCTTGCACCAGAAAATTTAGCTGTGAATGACTTTGTCCTCGTAGAATTCACTACAAAAAAGACAAAAATTCACTATGTTGGCCGTATCGAGAAAATGGAGAGTGATGTAGCAAATGTTAAATTCATGAGGAAGCAGAAGAATGAAACCTCTGTATTTCCAGAAACAGATGATACATCGATGGTAAACACTGATGATATTCTGCTAAAATTACCCCCACCTACAATTTTAGGTAGCACATATCGAGCTGCTTCTTCAGTTTCTTTTTCTGTAAAACTTGAAGGCTATAATGTTCGTTGAATCAAGTTAATTTATTATGTACTCAATATTTATATTTTCATTGTGTTTATTAATGTGTAATAAAGAGTACTTAAAGATATGCTTAGGTGCATTTTATACCATTTATGTATCTGTTCACTTGTGCCCCAGGTGTGTTTACAACTGCCCCCCCCCCCCCACCGGGGCAGATGTGAACAAAATGTAACATATTTTAGAATTAATTTTTAGGTTGGAATTTCCTCTTGTAGAAGGGGGATAACTGCATGAAAATATTAGCAAACGTTTGATTTATCATATTTAGCACCTTTTTCTTTTTTATCTCAAATCAATAATGAAAAATATAGAAAAATGTCGTTTTTGTTCACATGTGCCCCCCTCTCCCCTAAATACCCAAAAAAATATTAACCTTCCCGCTGGGTATTTACCCGATCCACATCACTAGTGCCATGTAGTACTTTCTTTTTCTATAGTTTTGTTATTTGTTTCTATTGTTTCAGGCAAATTTTCTATTTTTTAAAAGCGTATTTATTTTCTTGTTTTAATCAGTTTTAATTGTTTCAAGTTTACTTCCACACAATTCTGAATTTTTCTCTCGGTTTCATTGAATTATTGATTGAACAATGAATTTTTGAACTTCCTACAATCATTCCTCTCCTGTAGAATTTTTTTCAATAGTTTGCCATGAGGATTAAAAAAGACATAAGTAGTCTGCAAGGTAGACCAGCATTAGATTAGCTGTAACACCAACTATGAGTCAGCAAAAACTTGTAATTTTTTACCAAATTAAAAAATGACAAGGAAATCACAAGTTAAAAATCTTCAAAATAAAATAGAAAACTGAGGCATAAGTAAGGTGGAAGCAAGTGCATTTGATATCTTAGTCACTGGGGACTCCTGCATAGCTTTGGGTGCATTTTTTCTTTTACCTTTTTTTTCTACTACTTTCAACTAGGCTTGCCAGATTTCTGAAATGTTCAATCGGAACACCAGAATATCCCCCCCCCCCCGGTTGGAAGCATTCAAAAGGAAGCACACCCTTGACTGGTTTTCAGCATGTTTTAGAAGGAAGTTCATTCCCTATGATATGAATAAATACTAAATATGAGCCTAAACTAGGGGCAATAATAGATGAAACAATCAGATAAATTTAAACATTTTACTTCTTTCATGTTATATTTATGATTACTTTAAGGAGAAATACTTTGAATGAGAAAGAACAAGAAGTTCTGTCTAGAACTAAACGAGTCTACTTTCCCATATACCAATATTGACTTTCTAATATCTGATCAGTACTCTCAAAATTAGCTAAAATCGTAAATTATTTCAAACATATTTTTTTAATATTTTAAGCTGATTTCAAGAAATAAAGTATGCCTCACTCATCTAAAGAATTAGATACGTAAAAAATAAATAAAAGAACAAATAAAATATCACCACCTTTTAAACAAAGCAGCTAAGTACATTTTTTCCATCAAAAAAACAATCTTCAACCGCTTTCAAAAAGGAAAAAAAAAAAGAATTCAAATTAAAAGCTCATTAAAATAAATACATCATATCAAAAAAAAAAAAATGTTTGTTTTTCCCCTCGTCAAAAAGTGTTTTAAGAATGAATCAATGTGCTTTCAAAAATAAATAAAAACAATAAAATGTCAACGTAAAGAAATAATTTTCATTGTCAAAAAAAAATCGTCTGTGCATATCTTTATGTAGAAACATAAAGGACTCCGAATTTCTCCGCCAAAAACTGAACACATAAATTAAAACTTTAGCTTGAAAATAAAATCAAAACATATTAAAAACAATTGTTTCACAGTAAAAACCATGGCTGCGGAGTCAGAGTTGGAGTCCATCTGATTTTGGGACAAAAGAGTTTGTTTCGAGAGCCGAAAGTTTTAAATTCAAAGACTATGAGTTGGAATCGGTCATTTCCCCAAAAAGTTCGCAAGTCTGCCAATATTTGCAGAGTCGGAGTCGGACTTATTATTTAATACAGGAGACGGAGTCGAATTTCCCAGATTCGGAGTCAGTCATATTTTTTCCGTGCATAAATTTTTGCCAAAGCTACGAAGTCAGATTCAAAGTCGGGGAGTTGGAGTCCGAGTAATTTTCGGGCACAGAAATCGGGGTCAGGAGCCCCAAAATTGTCGGAGTCGGGAGTAGGTCGTCAAGAGCTATTTCCTACAAAGTTTGTTTGAAGTAAATCCGCCTTTAAGTTCGGAATCTATATTGACTTTCAGTTTCCCTGTAGGTGCTAATGTTAAGAGATTTGAACTGTTCAAAATTGAACAAAAACTTGTTCAAATCAAAAAGATATTTTTAATACATGTTTTTCATCAAAAGCTTTTCCCAACAAAGCTTGTTTGGAGCCCTTCGTCTCTAAGTTCAAGATTTATTTTTGCTTTGAATTTCCTCGTAGGCGCTAATGTTAAGTTTTTTTGAACTGTTCAAAATTAAACGAAAAATTGTCCAAATCAAAAAATGAATTATGGGAATGAGATGTCCTCACCGAGATCGTTCTAACAAAAAAAAAATTTGTTCGAATCGGACAATTCATTCAAAAGTAATTAGGGGGGGGGGGACAGACAGACATTTTTCCCCATCTCAATACCCTACTATCCATTTTTTAATTTTTCAATATTTATCTAACTATTTTATTTATTTTTGACTTTTTTTTTTTTCTGGATATTTTTAAGATGCATTAAGCCTTCTTTCATGCTTTTTTCTTCTTTCTCTGACTTTTACTGGGAAAGTAGGCTAAAAACTGGAAGAATATTTACATATATTTTCTATTGCTAGGACTTTTTATAGTAAGTCCTACTTGGTGGTTGGTAACAATCTTCAAACTGATTCGATATAAATTTTTAAAGTTTATATTTCCAATGTCAAAGTAATTATTCTAAATAATCCTTCAGATTTTAATTTATTTTTTGACTTTTTCAATCATCTGTAATCAAATTTATCCTTCACAAGGAATTGAAGTAAACCAGCAAGGACAACGGGATTTTGCCTGAAAACTGGGACTGTCAAGGTCAAACCATTATATCTGGCAAGATTACTTTTAACAGTAGGTACTTTTCTGCTTTAAATTTGAGAAACTCAGCAAGAAAGTAGATCTGCAACAGGTGTCACAGCACTGCGCTGTTTCTGTTACCAGGCGTTAATCATAAAGAAAATAAACATCTGCTTTTATTTATTTATTTATTTTTTTTTCAAATTTTTAACACACACACCTTTATTACTACATCTCTATCACTACTTTTATATTGCAGAAAAAATACAATATGCTTAAAGATCCATTTTAAATTAGGCAGGACATTTGACGTCGGCATTTCATTTAAAATACTGTAAACGTTCGTTTTTCGCGGGGATAATGTTCCATGGAAATGTCGCGTAAATTGAGACCTAATAATAATCGAGGCAATTTAGACAGTGGAAATAATAAAAATTCTGACAAAGCCAAATTTTTGTAGAGACCTTGTGTTTACCATTACAAATAAAGTGCCAAAAGTCCCCATCCATCCCATGTGAGCGAAAGGAGTTATTTGAGGTCAAAGATCAAAATTTTAGGTTTTCTGGATTTTTCTCAAAAACAGTAAGTTTTATCAAAAAGTACCTCAGATCAAAGTTGTAAATCTCAAAATTCTCTATAAAAATGGTCCTTATGATTTTTTTCTCCAAGATCAACCGTTTCCCAGATATTACGTACTCTCAAAAGACAGCCAGTCACTTACGGAATCCCCTCTACTTGCACGGCCTTGAATAACACCTGGCCACTCTAGTCCGCATAGCATTGTTTACATATCCAGGGGACCAGGGGTGCCCCCCCCCCCAAGGGAAAGGGGGGCATCATCTAAATACTGCGAAGAACCCACCAAAAACAAGTCTCCCCCTCAAAAATGAGAAAAATATCCCTCAAAACAACCCCTCTAAAAATTTTGATTGTGCAGACTGCTTCTAGGTGGGCGCCCCTGACGTACCTGCTTCTTTTAGAGTTAACTATGCAGTTTGAGCGAATAAATGCATTTATTACAAGCGTCTAGTGTTGTTTGTGCTGCTCAATATTTAAGAAAAATGTCACAATTTGGCTTTATTTGCAACATACTTTTGACTAATGGTGAAACTGTTGTGGTCAGTCCTGGAATGCCAACTTTAATCCATGCAAATGTTGGAAGAAGTGATAAGCTTGATGATTATTTATGAAGTCAAAAGTACGTTACAATTTACGCGAATTGCAGAAAATCATACAACCAGAAAAAATCAACCTCTGCAGCAACATGAGGATGAACAGGCCAGTACTTAAAAGGAAGTCCACCTCATACATACTGGAGTGTGATTAATTGATTTTGAATCTAGCTTTTGTTTTAAAAAACACTGCTTATTTTTTGGTGATGAAGATGAGAAGAAGAAAGCGTAGAATTATCACAGAAAAATTCATAAAGCAGGTACTAAATCATACTAAAAATTAATGCGTGCAAGGACAGCTTTTGAAACATCATCAGAACGATCTTTATAGCTAATTTAAAAAGGGATTCTTTGAATGTAAGTGTTGAAACTTTATGAATTTTTCCTTGATAATTCTGCCCTTTCTTCTTCTCAGCCTTTTTACCCACTTCATCGCCACAAAATAAGCAGTGTTTTTTAAAACAAAATCTGGATTCAGATTCACTTAATCGCTTTAGTACGAGGTGGACTTACTTTTGAAGTACTGGCCTGTTCATCCTCATGTTGCTGCAGAGGTTGATTTTTTCTGGTTGTATGATTTTCTGCAATTCGCGTAAATTGTAACGTACTTTTGACTTCATAAATAATCATCAAGCTTATCACTTCTTCCAACATTTGCATGGATTAAAGTTGGCATTCCAGGACTGACCACAACAGTTTCACCATTAGTCAAAAGTATGTTGCAAATAAAGCCAAATTGTGACATTCTTCTTAAATATTGATCAGCACAAACAACACTAGAAGCTTGTATTTTAAATACTTTTATTCACTCAAACTGCAATTTTAACTCTAAAAGAACCAGGTACGTCAGGGGTGCAGACTAGAGACGTACCGAGAACTCGGTAACTACTCGGTACTCGGCCTACTCGGCCAATTTGCCGAGTACTCGGTACTCGGCCAAATTCTGATCAGATACTCGGCCAATACCGAGTAGTTGCAAAAAATTGAATATTGTCCAAGACAGATACTAAAATTTATATAAAAAAAAAGAGCAAGCATTATATTCTGCAATCATTTACAATTAAAATTTATAAGTCTAATTTAAATTTTGAGAATAATGAAGTTTGTAAGCTTTAATGGAATAAATCTTTATTTTAATGTCCCCAAAGTAAATAAAACTTATTTATTAAAAATTATGCAAAAAAGGTAAGTATAGAAAATATGGAATTTTTATATTAAAAATGGATTTTTGCTACAAACAAAAATTAGTTATAAAAAATATAAAAATACCTTTAAAAAATAAAAGGAAATAAAACAACGTGAAAAGTACAGTGCAGGAACACTGCAGACATTACAAGGAATTCCTTTTTCAATGCACAAAATGGGAGCTCGTGGATTTAAAGGCATCCGACAAAAGTCGGATTTTTTTGTTGAATGTCTTTACATTCTTTAGCTCACATGTTATGCACTGAAAAAGACGTTCCTTGTAGGGGGGGGGGGGGCAGAAACACGCGTCTGGAGTGTTCCTGCACATTTGTTTTATCTGCTTTTAAAAATTATTTATGTTTGGCAGATTAGAACTATAACTGATTGGTATACAGTGAAACCCCTCCGAACGGACACCCCTCTTATGCGGACAATTTTTACTTCCCCAGTTCCAATGCAAATAACATTATTAAACCCCTGTCCTGCGGACACCTCTATATTGCAGAAAAAAAATTTGTCCTGTTAGTGTCCTCATTACAGGGATTTTACTGTAATTTGTTTTAATTCCAACTTGATTAATCATACCTTTTATTTATTTATTTTTAATTTAAAAAATTATTTTTTTGTAAAATTTTTGACACAAACAAAATTGTATATATATAATGCTTAATTAAATTTCAGCAGGAATTTAGTTTTAAAAACTATTATATGGACAAGGAGGTTTATACTACTATTCCAATAAGTTCAAAATTCATCACATGTGTGTCGGTGGTTGGTACATAATTGGTACTTGGAACTCGGCCGAGTAGTGAAAGGCCGAGTACTCGGTAACTTGGTACTCGGCCGAGTAATAAAAGGCAGAGTACTCGGTACTCAGCCAAAGTGCTACTCGGTACGTCTCTAGTGCAGACATAGAAATCTGCGCAATCGAAATTTTTAGAGGGGTTGTTTTGAGGGATATTTTTCTCATTTTGGGAGGGGGGCTTGCTTTTGGGGTATCTCCACAATATTGAGGGGGTGCGCCTTTGCCCTTAGGGGGTGGGCGCCCCTGGGTACATCAACGACGCCACATTGACTAGAATTGCCAGATGCTATTCAAGACCATGTAAGTAGAGGGGATTCTATAAATGACTGGCTGTCTTTGAGAGTGCGCGATATCTGGGGACCATTCATAAAAGGACCATTCATCCTAAATTATAAGGACCATTTTTAAAGAGAATTTTGAGATCTACAACTTTAATCAGAGGTACTTTTCGATAAAACTTACAGTTTTCCAGAAAAATCCAAAAAAAACCTAAAATTTTGACTTTTGACCCCAAATACTGTATACTCCCAATTATCCGTGCTAATCACCGGGCGGCGTAGCACGGATAATCGAAAAACATGGATAATCCAAAAAATCATTTAAGGAATATGCATGGTAACTATTTAAGGGGAAATTAGAAAAAACTATGTATATACTCACACAAACCAGGAACTTTTCTTCAAAATGTATTGCTTAAAAAAAAAAAAAAAAAAATTCGGTGATACATTTTGTTTTCTTTGTTTGTTTAAATTGTTGCGTATGTCCGTACGAATTTTTCTTACTACAATTATTTCTCCGTAATCGTAACTTCTTTCACTCATGTAATCCAATAAATGTTCCATAGATTGTAGAGCAGTAGAATGTGAAATTGTATTTTCTTCATGTTCTTCATCTTCGTTTTCGGTATCATCACTTGCATTTGATTCAGTAACAAGTTCAATTATATTTTCGTCAGTTAGACATTGAAATCCTGATTCACATTCGTCGCTTTTAAACCACTCTTCGACATTTTCAGCATCAACGGATTCGAAACCTTTGATTTCTTTAACTTCCTCAATGATGTTATCGATATTATCGATAACATCATTGAAGCTTTAGAAAAGTGCGATTACGAAATGATGCACGGATAATCGGGAGTATACTGTAATTGTTTTAGCTCACATGGGATCAATGGGGAATTTTGGCACTTCACTTGTAATGGTAAACCCAAGGTCTTTACAAAAATTTGGCTGTCTGAATTTTTTTTATTTGATCATTACTTTTATGTCCAAATTGACCGGACAATAACAGTATTAAAGTACGGGTTTGGTTCCGTAGATAACAAAATACTTCATTCTAGTGATCTAAATTTTATCTGTACTTATATCGACTTTTATGCACAATGTGCATAGAGAAAACATAAATTAATTTCATGTTCTGTTTATAAAGAGGAGCTGGCTATGATAGTTTTTTGGAAGCCATTAGGAATTTTTCTCTTACTCTTTGAAGAGCATTAACGCATCCATTATCACTCGCGTCATTTCCATGATAGAATCTTCCTTCACTAACAAATTAGAAAGATCATTTCTATTGTCTAGGAATGGCTCAAAATTTTCAATGTGAAAGTTTTTGTTTGTGTGTCATCGATGTCGGTATCCTTGTTGCTTTTGTCCTCCTTTGTCACTCCTAAAAGCCAGAGAGTTCTCGCATAAAATGTCTCCAGTGGCCCAAGCTCAATTATTAGCACAAACAAAATGCAGTTGATTACATGTAATCTGCAATCTTTAGGAGTTTGGATTTTGAAAGAGGGGAAAATGTTATCTGTTCTCATTGCCGCATCTGCGTAAAACCAAAACTCATCCGAGTAAAATAAAATGAAGTCAAATCCTAAACAACGTAAAATAATCCCGGGTAAAATGAGGGTCTACTGTATAGTAATATAAACCCTTGTTTTATTGTGCTTGTCAGGAAACAACAATAATGTGATATAACTGGTTTTGTTCCTAGATTTGAAAAAAAAAATACTAATTTTTCTATGAAATATTACATGATTTTCTGCAATGTCATATGTGAAGCTGTTTTTTTTTAACATAATTTCTCTGGAGACACATGTAATCGCACGCTATATCCAAATGAGCAAGGGGTTCCTATTTTTTTAATATGAAACAACAATCTTTGAACTTTTAAGTTTTCACATGCTAAACATAGAAGGACAGCAGGACATCTTAGTATTGTTTCTAGGCTCAAACGTCTTACGGTTGCTCTGAGATGACAACAAATTAATTGCAATTCAGGATAATATTTCGTCATGAAAATTGCTTTTGGAATGCAACCAACATAACTGGGGCACCAAAGCTCAGTTGAAAGAGTAGATAATTTTAAAAGTTTACAGAGTTGAATATTTTCAAAAAAAATCTGGGATGATGAGAAGGATTTGATGAAACTCCCGTACAAATTATCTACTTTATTTGTTGAAAATGAAAAAAAGTACTATTATCTGAAACTTTTGCCGCAAAATGTCCCGCACTTAACATGTGAATACTGTGAAATGATCCCCTATGTGTTACTTTGACATATACAAGAAACATTATTGTAACGTTTCATGAAACTCCATTCAGTAGTTTTTGCTTAAAATAGCAACAAACATGTAGTCGTCTAGAAGGAAATTGGTTTAAGGTAACTTGTAGCAGAAAGTAGAATAAAGCAAGAAACATTTGAGAAAAAGGTTTGATTCGTTTTCTTCAACTTACCTAAAATACTAGACGAAAATCGGAGTTAGTTGGTTATATTGTATTTTAAAGGCTCAAAAGTGGTATTAGGCTGCACTGCGCCGATGAGTTTCGCGTCGTTGGTTTAATTAAAAACATTTTCAAAACTCCACACCCTCTATTGCTTTTTCAAAACCATAACACCAAAAGTAATAAATACTTTTTTAAAAAAACGGAGAGAAATTAGTTATCAAAACAAAACTAACACCACTATCACACACAAAAAAAAGTTTAAAAAAAAAATTAGATTGACGGTTGCAGTTTTAATTTTACCGGTTCGAGCTAACTGTATGGGTTCGTTGAACGGTAGCTACCGCATATTGACCGATCCCAAGCGGTAATTCTGTAGACGTGCTAATTCTTTCGGGAACACTAGATGGCACCACTATTTTATTGTTTATTTCATGTCAGTTTAGCTTTCTTTTTAGTGTGTGTGAAGAAGATATTAAAAGTAATCAGTCAGTGCACCTATTGATGTGTAATTAACCAATTAATTAAGAAATAAAATACCTTAAAACTTCATAGCTAATATAATTACTATCTTTTTTTTAAATTAAAAAATAAAAATCTTAATGTAGAAATTCAAGAGAAAATTATCTATGATACCTTATCATGTGTCGATAGGTTTTATGACGGGTACAACATATATTTAATGCTCAAAAGTTTACTTTTCATGTTGAAAATTGCATTGGCTCTTTTTTTTTCATATATAATGGGGCATTTAACATAAAATGAAAATGATTATTTTTTTGAAAAAAAATTCTGTTCTGTTTTATTCAAATAATCATGCTTTTAATTCTGTCCCTCCTGCTCCCCCTCAGTTCTCCCCCAGCCAACCAGGCTGGTCTTATTCATGCAATCTGCATGCATAACCTCCAGACAGCATGGTTATCCCACCAAGAGGCTGCTGTTTTGCCCTTGTTATGAACTCATCATTTTGGAACAGTCAATAACCATGCTGGAGGCAAATATCCTCTTATTGCTGCTCAGAGTACCAACAGACTGGCAGTTAAATTAAATTAAGAAACCCAGCGAGAAACACCAGCAATGGTGTTCTTGGGTATTAAGGAGTAAGTTACTGCCTTAAGCCAGAGCTAAGGCAGAACTACAGTTAAACCTCTTGTTAAACCGCCCCTCAAAAAACCACCACAGTCGTAATTCGCCAAGCAAGATTATTTAAAAAAAGTTGTGTATAGAAATGTAATACAAATTCTCTCATTAAATTGCCCCGCAGTCTCTGGATGAGATAACTGGGCTGTTGGTATATTGCATGTAGCACTCTTTCGAGATTTTTTTTATGAAAGCTGCTGAAGGATTTCATAAACATATATTAATAAACATATTATATATACATTTAATTGAAAGTAACTTGCCTTTGTATTGCAATTGTCAATTTAGCAGTGCATCCTGTACAGAGCCTGTTCATTCTAATATTGGACATGGGGCACAATTCTATTTCAGGGCCCCCTTAAGTCCCGACAAAGGTTTTTGAGAACACTGGGCATGAAATTCATTTTGTGCTCCACCCCTCCTATTCCTGCTTATTCTATGTAATGAAGCTATAAAATGTTTCGATACTTGCGTATTAGCACAGCCATGCTAAATTTGGTGGTACCTCATGTCAAAATATAGTACTATATATTTAACAAGTAGAAGTGATATAGTATACAATAATTATTAAAGATGTAGTTGCACTTTGCCCATTGCAGTAAACCGTAAATATTCTAGTTTTCTATGATATAACTTTTAATAGTAAATACAGACTAAACTTGGAGTGGTTTTAGGATTTGCAGAGATCAAGTTCAAGTTTCGGGACTTAAGGGCCCCCTTAAGTCCCGACAAAGGTTTTTGAGAACACTGGGCATGAAATTCATTTTGTGCTCCACCCCTCCTATTCCTGCTTATTCTATGTAATGAAGCTATAAAATGTTTCGATACTTGCGTATTAGCACAGCCATGCTAAATTTGGTGGTACCTCATGTCAAAATATAGTACTATATATTTAACAAGTAGAAGTGATATAGTATACAATAATTATTAAAGATGTAGTTGCACTTTGCCCATTGCAGTAAACCGTAAATATTCTAGTTTTCTATGATATAACTTTTAATAGTAAATACAGACTAAACTTGGAGTGGTTTTAGGATTTGCAGAGATCAAGTTTTTAAGGTGAATTATTATCAACAAATAAGATATTTTTTCCCTTGTCTTAGCATTTGCAAAAATATCAATGACATCATTGCACTCTAGATTCTGAGGAAAATTATTATTTATTTTGAATTAGCATGATAAATAAAGGGGCTTTTGGGAATCCTGAAATCTAAGAGGAGGGGGCCTGTGCCACGCATGCCCCTGCGGTAATCAGGCTCTGATCTTGTATGCTTTGAAGGACCATCCCCTGGTCTTATGTCTGTCTTATGCACGCAGCGATAGCTGATTTTGTATTTATTAAATCTCCCTTATTTCGGATATGTTGTTGCAACACGCCAAGTACTTTTTGTATCTTCACTGTATTGCTGTAAACAGTTCTGTGTATAAAATTAACAAGCATATTTAAGTTAAATCTGTATAAGCCGTTCAAAAGAGAAATTAATTCAATTTCTATTAAAACACAAATACAATTTAAAAAATCTTTAACCTAATAAGGCCCAACATACAACATAGCAATTAAGTAAAGAAAGTGTAAGTATTGGTAAAAAAACAACAAAACGTAAAGAACTAACTAAACAGAAAATTAATTTTAAAAAATGCTGCAAAACATGGGTAAATAAAACTAAGGGGGAATATGTTCCCCTCTCCCCCTAAAAGGAAGCGATCACACCCCCATCACCAAAAAAAAAAACATTGGCATATATATATATATATATATATATATATATATATATATATATATATATATATATATAGTGTGTGTGTGTGTTTTTTGCAAAATAAATAAATAAACTAGAAAGCCTATTGGAATACTTTTGTAAAAGAGCTGTTCTGACTTACATTTTCACACTATATATATGTACTTCCCACAATAATGCATATAATGTTATCTAATTGATATAGTTGTAGCAATTAGACCGTTGATTAAATTATTAATTACAACGTTAAACCTATAGGCACATGGATTGTCACATTTTTTTTTCAATTCCAATAATTTAAATCGGCTGTTCTGTCCCTTTAATAACGTTTTTTTTTTTTTTTTTTCGGGATTATCCACAATTAAATAAAGAAAAAAAATTAAAACTTACATTTGCAGCATTTTTATCAGTGATTTCTTTGACTCTGAAAGTTAAATTTTCATTTTGATCGTTTGTAATATTAATATTTGAATAAGTAAAGCCGGATGGTAAGCTATCCATGGTTAAAATTTCAAAAGACATAAGACATTTTTGAAAAGAGCGCAAAAAATGATGAAAAAGCAGTGGCGCCATCTATCGAGCACGCAAGAAACCAAGCCGTCTTACATAACATAGCGTAGCTTACAGAATTACCGCTTGGGAACGGTCGATATGTGTAGCTACCGCCGGTTGAAGCGTTTACCGCTGGAAATCATAGCGGTTAGTCATCGGTTAACCAGTTGAGGTATGCAAATGCAACTTCGGAGAGCGCTGTCGCATCTCTCCGATTCGTTTGCATTATTCCTGTGGTGTCTTTTGCTAATAATTACGTCACTTTACGAATATTTTCTCAAGACAGTGAGGAAATATAAACATTCGATGCTATTCGCAACTCCAGAGCTCGAATACTCTACCTTGCGGTGATTAAGAATACTACCGAAAAAGGTAAAAACATTCCATTCCACGTGTTTTCTTTGGTGTAATGTAATTTCAGAAGAATATAAAAGAAAACTTCCCACAAACACGATGAAAAATAACTGTCATTCACAGAGCGTCAAAGTAAGTTATAAGTTTCGGCATTTGTTTGTTTTACCTTTTTCATCCGCCATTAACAGTGGCTGCAGTGCCCTCTACAGTTTATTGGAGTTGGGCAACTCCAACGAACTATAGGGGGCACTGAAGTCACTGTCTAACGGCGGACTTAAAAACTAAAACAAACGCACATGGTAACGAAGAAAATGCTAAAAGTGTTGTGATTTTTGACCCACGTAGAAAGAAATGAGAATTCAAGAAGCATTACTAAACGTCAAACATTAATGCAAAGTACGTAGTTCATAGTTCTAAGCAGCCATTTTCACGATATAGAATTCGATATTTATCAATTCTTGATAAAACTAAATAATAATTGTAGCCTGACAAGAATAACAATTAATGCTAGAAAATGACATAACAAATTATTACCAAAAGAAGATGATACTTCTTTGCTTTGCTTTGGCTAGCGCTTATTGTTTTCCATTTGTAGCTGAGTTATTTCTCTCGAATTCCCGAATCAGTTAATTTAAAAATTTTATGTTTCGATTTTTCTAATTTCTGAGTTACGATTTAATTGTGTCATGTTATGCAAATCATCAACAAAATTCTCATGGATATATGGTGGTAGTTTTCTTTTCAGTTGATTGACCATTATTTATTTTCACTTATCGAATTCTGTAATCTTACTAAGATTTTATTCCACTCATGATAAAAATTAAAAATGGTTTAACTAAAAACGCGAAATCTCGCCAAGGCTACTTTGCTCGCACTATACTAAAACTATAACCCTAAACAAATTTGGCGAAACCAAGCTGAGAATAAAAGGAATAAAGTAAATTCTTTCTCGGTTATTCATTTTGTTCTACGATAATATATTCAAGAAAATATTTTGCATACTGTCCATTTCAACTAAATGCTGCTGTAAAATATGGTAAGTTTAATTAATTTAAGATTAAAAAACCCCCATATTCTTACAAATTCATACAAAACAATAAAAATTTTTACCTTGTATAACGTTATCCAAGCTTGTTAATCCAGAATTTTCGCTTTCACCAATTATTAAGGAAATAATGAAAACTAACATTATTTTGAGAAGCTCGAGAGAATACTGGACGAATTAATTTCTGTAGCTGAAAGCAAACTAAGACACATCGATTGCGTTAATAAATACTCAGAACAAACTGCCTGTGTTTACGTCAACAGGCACACGTGGAACGCAACGTGGCAATGTTTTAGTTTCATTTGCAGTTTTGTAAATCACCGCAAGGTAGCGTATTCGAGCGCTGGAGTTCCGGATTGCATTTAAGCATACGGTACTCGAATTTAGACATGTGAAGAACACGCGCTCTTCATTGGTCGAATCGTCTGTCAATCAATCGCCTTTCGCTGGAAGTGATGCGAGAACGTTAAGTCCGAATGTAAACATCGTGTTTCTGTTGTTTATTTTTCATTTTTGAGCAATAAATTGTTTTGCTATCTTTTTATGTTTCTCAAAAGCATAGTGGCCGCAATTTTGTTCTGATTTTAAAAAGAAGGTTATGTTTGAGCGGCACCTATTTTGTTGTTTACATTGTGGATTTCTGTTGCTTGCGATTCGAGTATGCTTCTTCATTACCTTTTTCTTTAATGAATTTTATGCATAAGTGGCGTTTTGTTTTACGCATGGATTGGATCATTAAGAATATTCATTGTTATCTTATTGTTCAATCATTGCTAAGGTGAAATTTGCTAGAAAATAATCTTATTATAACTGTTTTCCAACGTTACTACGAATCGTTATATCAACTGAAACTCGAGTGATGCTATAACTAGAAGCAAACTTAAAAGAGGCATTAAAAAGACGACGATTTAAAGGCCTGCAAAATAGCTGAGAAAAGTTACGTGGAATAGTTTGCTAGACATATCCTTTATAGTATACTTAATTTCTGTTCCACGCTGTCACATACTTTAACGCTGATTTAAAGCTAGAATTGTATCATCATTGTGTGTTAGTAGGGACTTGTGTGTATCCGCGTTTTGTATCCGAGGGGGCGGCAACAGGAGGGGGCCATAGGAAATGCCCCCCCCCCATTGACCACAATACTATCCATCCCTTGTGTTGAAATATTTTATGAATAAAGTGTAAGCAATTACAATAATTGACTCAATTCATGAATTATATTAAGTTGTAAAGGTTGAAACTTTTTTATTTAATTGTTCTTAAAATTCATTCGTAAAGTTATTTTGTGCCTTATTGCTAGCTGATTTGGTGCTTTTTACTGACACCTAAGCAGTTTCAAAAAGAATTTGTGGTCAAAACTCTAAAAATTTGTCAGCATCATCATCTACTCCCCCCCCCCCCCAAAAAAAAAGGTAGTTAGTAACCGCCCTTGGGTATGTGTTTTCTGAAATCATGTGATTTGACACAAATGAACACGTTTTTTAAAGTAAATTCTGGTTTAGTTAAGCTTTGAACAAAAAAAGGCACGCAACCACAGATAACTTGTAACCATCCTAACGAAAATTAATCTCTCTTAAGAAGGATTTAAAACAAAAAGCTACAGCTATTATTATTATCATGGTAATTATTTTCATAGGAACATTTTTTTTCAGTCAAGCATAAGCAAAAAATAGCCACAATGGCTAAAACATAAAAAATAACTCCTTTTTCTGTTTTAATTGCATTTTATAAGAAATTTTATACGTAATTTTGATGTTTAGCTGTGTTTCCCCTTTGCCAATTAAAACATTTTGCAATTGATTGATTCAACAATAATTTAAAATATTTTAACACCAATGGCAAGTTTTGTACTAATACATTCTGGAATACATCACTCTGTAGTTTAACAGTTTAATTAATCAAAATTTACTTTGAAATATATATATATATATATATATATATATGTATGTATGTATAAATTAGTCATAAATAATTGTTTTTCAATCATTTATTAACACTACAAATCTATAAAAAAACGTAGCTGCACAATTTGATTTAAAAGATCATAACATGTTTAAAAAAATCTTTGAAAAAAAATCAAGGTATTGAAAGTTATATTAAGTATTTTAAAAAAAGGAAGAAGGCAAAAAAAAAAAAAAAAAACTTACCAGCAAACGAACTTTTGACCAGATGGGCATGAATTTCTCGTGTTCCACTTAGTATTTGTTTTCTTTCCAAATTATTGGACTCAAGTATCTATGTCCACCGTGGACGTGACGTTGCTTGTTATTAAGAAATTTTCATCATTTTCTACAATAATATTGTGAAACTTAGCTGGTAGATAGATGTTCGCTTTTTATTTTCATGGAGAACGAGAGCGAATCCGTATCGGCCATCTCAGAACAACATGGCGCGCGTTTCAGCGGCGGTGGAGCGAAAGGCAATTGATTGACAGACGATTCGACCAATGAAGAGCGCGTGTTATTCACATGTCCAAACTCGAGTACCGTATGCTTAAATGCTTCCGGATTCATTTGGGGCTATTGTTTCTAGAAACGGCTCCTGTCCTCTTAAGCCTGCCTTTCCTCCTAGGCGATTACGTGTGTTATTGCGTGCGTGTAGGCGTGGGCGTATGTAGGGCATGGACACCACCGCCCAGTTGGAGGGGATTTCGGTGGACAGTGCTCTAGTCGAAGGATGGGAGGAGCAGCTCCTCCGTGAGCTGTGGACGGCGCGACGGTGCTGCAGAGGTTCCTAGTCCATTCTGAAAAAGGAACCGAACCTCAAGGACGGTCAAATAAAACCAATAAGCAATCGTGATTTCTCAACAAAAAAAAATTGAATTTTGTTTGTAAAAAATAAAATTCACAAAATTTTCAGAAACAACTTGTTTTTATTTCCACCATGAGATTTTTCGTTTTCGAATTATTTTTCTTGCTTTGGTTAATTTTTATCTCAACAAAATATAAATGTGAAAAAGGAGCCAAGTTCGGTCGAAATGAGGTTGAGGGTAGGCGGTGTCCCCGATAAAAGGAGTTCAGATCTAAACGGGTACCAAGTTCTCGGTCTAAGAAGATTGGGCGCAGGGAACATTGGGCACCGAGCATTTTGGGCGCCGAGCACTTTATGCGTGGAGCATTTTGGGGGCCGGTAACTTTGGGCGCCGAGCACATTGCACCCAATATTCTGGGCACTTAATGTTCCCAGCGCCCAAAATGCTCGGCGCCAAATGTTCCCGTTGCCCAATCTGCGTCGCCCAATCTTCCCATTTCGGGGTTTAAGGGTGTGGCTTTGCTTCCCCTGGTTTTGGGGGAGGGGAAGAAATTTTACTTTATTTAATTTTTGTTTGAAACTTTTCAATACATTTAAATAAATTTAAAATTATGTTTTTAAAAAATAAAAGAAATCAATTCATGTTAAGCAAAGGGACAAATTGCAATCACGTAAGAACGTACACCACGATCAGTGGTGGACTAGCCCGCAGGCCGGTGCATTGGCTGGTCCGACCCTATTCGGCCTCATCCTCCCTCCTCTGCGCCTTCGAACATGTGCCCCTTCAAACCTGTGCCTCTTCGTTTTTTACTTTCTTCTATATATTAGATAAAGTATTGGATAAGTGCAAATTTTCAAATTCCGAGTTTTGACGGATTCGAACGTTTTGAGGGGTGCTGAGTCCATTTCGACCATTTTTGGAAAATGTGTGTGTGTGTGCCTCCCGTATGATATGGATGACTAGTTTTTGTGGCCGCTCTACAGCAACCACATGAAATCGAACGAAATTTGGTTACACTTATGTGCCCCTATGTGAACTTGTGCCCATTGTTTTTTGGCGTGAATTCCTCTAAAGAGGGGGGGGGGTGGAGCAATGCGACGTTTTTTGAGTTATGCGTGCCTGCTATTCCCGAAGAAGTAACTGGCGGAATCAAACAAAACTTGGTGCATATGTTGCCCCTAACAGGTACAGGTGCTGATTCAATTTTGGTGTCAGTAGCTCAAACGGGGGTTGAGCTATAGAACTTTTTTTGTCGTCAATTGTGACCGCTGTATCTCAAGAAATAATTAACAAAATCAAACAGAAATTTATCGACAAATAGCCCTTAAAGGGTATAAGAGCTGATTCTATTTTGGTGTCAATAGCTGAAAAGGGGGTGGCGCAATCGAACGTTCTTTTTTTTTCTATTGTGAGTGCCATATCTCAAGAAGTAATGCTACGTTCTGGAAGAAATTTGGAATAAATGTGAATCCATATGTAAACAAGCGTTGGTTCAACTTTGGCGCCCATCGCTCCATGGGGAGGGGGGATGATTTTTTTGTGTGAATAAAAATAGTTTTTTAAATGCAACAAATAAGAAAGATAAATCGTAATAGACTGTCGTCTGCGTATTTCGCGTGATTTTACCAGTTGGAAAATGACATACTGTTTGACCACGGATTGTATGGAATTGGCAAACATCCAGTTGGGGCGACTCCATCTGAATGAGGGGAAAAATAAAAATTTAATGGGCGTATTCCGCTCATTTGAACGAGACTCAGCTTAATTTCGAGGCTAACATACATCTGCAAAATCTGACATCCCTGAAAACTAATAGATGCTTCCATTTTCGCGTGTAAACCGGATGTTTACCTCTCCATACAATCCGTGGTTAGACAGTAGAATAAAGAAATAGTAAAGTGTTTATTTCTTTACTCTATGGAAAATATAGAGTAAAGAAATTACATAGAGAGGCCTCGCTATACTAAGAAATTGAAGCTGGAAGTTGTACCGCTGTATCCCAAGATCCCTCTCTCTTGATCTCTTGATCTTTGGCGTCATCAAAGTTAACGAAAATTGGGAAAATTGCTAAGACTGACTGTTGTTAAAATCTGTCCGCAATTTCTATATTATTCGGGGAGATTTAGATCGTAAAATATGCAGAATTGCCGAAAATATTTCTCAATTGCTGAAACTATAGCTGCCATCTTTGCTCCTGCAGCAATTTTACATTTTAATTGAGATCTAAAGTTTTTAAATAACTTGATAAATTTTAAGGCTGACTATTTTTTATTTTAAAAGCTTAGCTCTAGATTAGCGAATTTAATTATTTGATGGATTATTTTTCATTTTAACGGAACTTAAAGTAGTTTAAAGTCCCATGTTCTTTAGAAATCCAGTAGATAATTTTAAACTTCAGAAACCTTGTTTTGGCAATGTTTTACGAGCCCATTTGTTATATTTGGCGAGACATTTTTCAATCGTGCCGTGAAGTGATCACGCCGTGATGCTCAAAAAAAAAAAAAAAAGAAAGAAAGAAAGAAATAGCGTAGATTTTTGCTATTTTAATGTAGTTTTAGATTTTCCCCTTCACATGTGCAAAAAATGTCTTTATGCCAAATGTCAAGTATTTGAGGAACCTAGAGGTTCGTAAAAATTTTGATGAGTGTGTGAGTGAGTCAATCAGTGTAAAAAATGACACTTTTTTAGACATTAATAATTTTATAACAATAAGAGGCATAGTCATGAAATTTAGGATTATAAGACAGCCCTATTAGATATACAGAATTTCAAGAATGTAGGTTTAATAGTTTTTGAGAAATGAGAGGGTCAAAAGTACCTTGAAATGATTCATGTAAGATACACACTCAGATGCGTCGCCTGATTTCCGAACTTTCGAGATACATGTGTTGTTAAATGAATCAAATATCCAACGTTTTGATGCAAAAAAAAAAAAAAAAAATGCGAATTACTGCAGACACGTGTTTCAGTATTACCCAGGAACACCTCTTTGTATGCAAAGAAATGTGACGAGAGCTTTAGGATGAGAAGTCATCCGCGGACTTTCCGAGGATTACTTTTCATCCAAAAGCTCACACTTCTTTCACACTGAAACTCGTTTCTGCAGCAATGTGCAATTTTTGTGCATCAAAACGTTGGATAATTGGTTTATTTAATTTTCAAGTACAAAGGTGTTTATTCATTATATGTGTTGTATGGATGTGGTATAACAAAAGTTTAAGTTAACTACGATACATAAGTCGAAATAACTACTGTTTTTTTCCCTTTTTTTTTTTTTTTTTTTGTAAAACTTATCCAGATCAGAGGTGCGGAATGTGCCGCAGGGCGGCTGCATGTGGCCCTCTGTGAAATTCTTCGCTGCCCCTGTGACCGGGATCTTCTGTTAATATTTGATTATGAAGATTCTGACAAAATACGTATTAAAGCTGTTGCATATGAAATAATCTGGATGTTCAAAATGAGATACATCTCTGGAACTACCATCCGTTGTCAACGAAAAGTGTTAATGCATAGAAATAGTCAATAAGTGAGAAACAAAAACAAATACAGTTAACTCGCGATTATCGGAGGTCAGATTATCCGCAGTTAGCATTATCCGCTGGTCACTTCACGAATATTTTTTTAAAACTAATGTTTGTCATTTTTCGCTTTTAGATCTTAAATATACTTTTTATATTCAATGTTAGAATATGCAATATAGCAATGTCTTCAGTTTTATTTAAATGTATGTGTGAGTGTTTTAAAATTTTTTTAGCTATTGTATTCACTAAATATCGTTTTTTTACCTATTATTAGGATTATCCGCGGTTTTCGCTTATCCGGGGTACGCGCCACCCTATTCCGCGGATGATCAGAAGTTTACTGTACTCCATTAAATTTTTAAATTAGAATTTAAAATTCTTTTGCTCGTCAATATGCAAGTAATTTTTTGAAATTTTTTTTTTAATTAATTTCGTAAAAGGAATTCCTTTACAATACTGTTGGAAATACGTAGAAATCGAAAACAATATTCCTGCTTTATTATTTTCAGTTGAGCGTGCAAAGTGATCTTACGATTTTAACAGATCTTCTTGGATGTTTTTAAAAATCCCCTGCGTTTTCCAACTTGTTAAAAAGCGGTGTTCATTCTTTCCCGCTGCTCCCCAGGGCCGGCGAGAGGGGCGGGCAAGGCGGACGGCCGTCCGGAGTGCCAGATCAGAGTGGTGCCAAAAAAGACTCAGATTTAATGTTCTCTAAATTCTTAATTTAATTTTTTGTTCAAATATTTTTTGTTTGAAGAAGATATTTAAGCATTTTTCTTTTTAAGTTAATTTATATTTGAGCTTTCTTGATGTATTAAGTTCTTTTTTCAATTTCTATAAATGGGAAAAGAAAATTGAGAGCTAGGAACAGATTTTTCTTTTCTTTTTAGTTTGAATGAGTTCAATATTTTTTGGAAAAAGTCATCATCATAGTTTTATTGCGGAAAGAACACTAAATGTAACTCCCTGCTTTGTTCCCATTTTTCAGAATCGTTTTTGATTCAAAGAATAATGAAGTCCCTTGTAATTTAGGGCATGAAACATGCATTTTAAGACTGGAGACCATTTAACAAGGGAAGGTGCTATGAACGTCATTATTCGTAAAGAAAATGTTTGACAAAAACAGGAAACTCGATCTTAGCGAACGAACAGCCAGTCCCCCTTTTCCTCTAATTTTTATTTCACAAATTTAGTTCAGTGCCGTGTCTGCTTCGCTCATCGACAGCAGAAATTTTCATAACAACCCATGACTGAATTTTAGGGGAGCAATCAATCTTTTTTTTGTTTTTTTTTTTGAAACAAAAGGGAAAAAAATGAAATAACAAAATATATATTTATATCTTAATATATAAAAATCTTCTGTGCGGACGTTTGTCACAATAAGGCTTTTAAATGGCTGGACCGATTTTGATCAAATTTTTTGTGTGTAATTAAGTTGTGGCAAGCATGGTTTCGAAGCGCGATGGATCAAATCAGAAACGTTTCTGTTAATTAATTAATTTAAACATTGTATGGTTATATCTCCCACATGATTAATATTTATTTTAAACTATTGTTGAGCGAGAACTGAAATAAATATTTAACCCGTTGCCGAAGGACAATAAGAAAGTCAGCTCTGCTTTTTCTAATGAAATTTCCTACTGTGATATGTCAGTGAAGAATAGATAAAACGTAGAGAGAATAGAGTGAAGCCTTCATTTCTTGAAAGCAACGATTTTAGTTCCCGTGATATGCTATTTTTAAGTTAATTAAAGGAAGAAATCGGGTTTCTTTCACTAAACAAAAGTACCGTACCTAGCAACATTTGTTTCTCGGCTCACAAACCCATCCGAATTTTGGCACCAATGGCAAGAATACGTTAAGGATTATCAAACTAATCAGTACATTATTAAAGGAAAAGACGGGGATATTTCGATAATTGGGAATCTGGCGCGGTCGTCTCATTTTTGGAGTAAATAATTTTATTTTGGTAACCCTGCTGATGTATAGTAACCCTATGTGAATAGATGTTTCCGATCTCTTTGTTTTGATTTGCAAAGAAAAATACCTCTCGCGCAGGCGCTGGAGCCAAAAATTGACGCCAATGAAGAAAGATCGCCAGATTCCCAATTATTGAACTATCCCCAAAGATAGCAAGTGAGAATGCTCAGCGAGAGAGTGGGATTTAAAAGTTTTCGTTCAAAAGATCGGACCGCTAATCGGTCGGAGTTCGCTTCGCTCACTGATCGGATGGATTACAGTTACGTGGAAGCTTGGCGACTTTGGCTATAAGCAATAGAGTTGCGAGATTACTGTCTAACCACGGATTGTATGGAAAGGTTTACACGCGGAAATGGAAGCATCTATTAGTTTTCAGGGATGTCAGATTTTGCAGATGTATGTTAGCCTCTAAATTAAGCAGAGTCTCATTCAAATGAGCGCATAAAATTTTTATTTTTCCCCTAATTCAGATGGAGTCGCCTTAACTGGATGTTTGCCACTTCCATACAATCCGTGGTCAAACAGTATTTGTTTGCATTTTTAAGCTACTGTTAATGTAATTTATTGTATTTTTTGTTCATTTCGCGAAGTATTTTAAATTGCAAAGAATTGTTTTTCGTTTTTAAAGAGATTAGTCATGTAAGTTGAAGAATATTTTTTTTACATCGGGAGGGAAGGGTATGAGTGGTTTTCGCTTATTCAGGAAACTTTTTATCTTTGTCATTTTTTCCAATGATATCCTTTCGATTGTTTTATTCTTTTTCATATGGAGGACGTTGCAGCGGGATTTGCCGTTTGTTTTAGATGGGTAGTTAGTTTTTACACTCAGGATCTGAGGACGATTTTTATCCTTTGAGTATGGCTGAAGGAACAAATCCTAAATTCCATAAAGATCTTTCAAGAACACGAGAAAAAATAGCAGCTGCTCAGTGGGCATTAGATAAATCAAGTTGTAATAAATATGCGCATTCTGACACCAAGCAGCTTAAAACATTTTCTTTTCACTTTTTTTTGCCAACAAAGAAGTTCAAATACTTGATGGTTTATTGAAATTTTTCAACTTTTCAATTTACAGAGTTTGAACAGAACAACGTCTGTCGGGTCTTCTAGTATGCATATATTTTCTTTGCAGATGCACGGATTTGAGGGATCTTTTTTTTCGTGATATCAGATTTTTTTCTGCAAAGTTTCTCTCCCCCCTCCCCTGAAAAAGATTTTCTTTTTTCCTAATAGGCATTTAAATTTTAAATATGAATATATTTTTTGAATGCTGGTTGATAATTTTAATTTAATCTATTAGAAGCATTTTTCTTTTCGCCCCTACAAATGCGTCTGCCCAATAATTTAATTAATGTACAACAGTTAGGAGTGAAATTAGCGGTACTTTATATTTTTGAAGCAAGCTATCTTGAAAAGGTCCCATTTAAAGGATATTTAAATGGTACACTTTTCCCTTCTTTTGAAGAAATTAAGCCAATTAAGATACAGTAATGCCTGGATTATCCGAAGCAGTTGGGACCGAAGATACTTCGGATAGTTGAAATTTTTGGATAATCGAGAATTCATCAATAATAATCTAGTTCAGGGCTTCTCAAAACTGTGGTCTGAAGACCCCTGGGGGTCTGCCCCAAACTTCGGGAAAAAATGCTTTAAACACGTTAAATGAAATTTAAATAATGTTTTTTTTAAATCTAAAAACCAGAATTTTCAGCTTTGAAGTATGGAGTTGTCCTTTGATCACTACTTCCCGACATCTCGAGCAACCATGCAGTGGGATCATGCTGCCAGTATAGATTGGAAACACGTTTGGAAGACTTAAATTCAGAAAAATTGTTCCAATGTCCTGAATGTGCACTAAAATATGTTCCGAATTTGCTCCGTTAAAAAGAAAGTGCGCTGACATGTGCTCCAAATTTGTTTCGAATGTGTCCCGTTCGGAGTATATGTTATAAGGTTAGGAACACATTTGAGAACAGACTGATAAGTCTGTTCTCAAATGACATATTTGGATTCGCTTGTGAAATCATTGCTTTCTTTCGTGCAAATATTATATCAACCTTTTTCTGTAACTACCAAGGAGTAATGCCTCAATGTGGTACGAGGAGAGACTGGAGTAATGGCGGTCATTGTGATTTCTCGTAAAGTGAATAACTCAGATTCAAACTGATTGTTGCTGCCATTTCACGGCAGTTTATAGATGTAAGTACTACTGAAGCACTCTGGCTATCTTGCCAGTCGTCGTTTGTCTGTTGTGTAAGAAATACTATTTTGACGTTTCGCCTTATAAGAAAGGTAATAGTTTAATCCTCTATCAGCTCCTGGGCCGCCGCTACCAGCAATGGGGCCCGGTACCAATTTTAATTCTGGGCCTTCCCCATGCTTCACCTCCCCCCCCCCCCACCATTGTATATTTTTTATACCGTCGCTTCATTTCCTCTCACACACACACTTAATAATAAAGTTTTCAAATGCATTTAGACATATTTTGCACTTTATCATCTATTGGCATATATTTGAGTATTGGCTTGAACAGGGAATAAATTATCTTCATTTCTTCAAAACGTGCGTTTATATCATAAAGTCCAAAACTGCAAAATTATTTCTGTTTGAAATTCATATTCATGGGGTATGAGTTCAGTACTTTGATGTATTCTACTCTTTCGTCATAAAACGTTTTTCTCTTTTATAAAGACGCTCCCCCCCCTCCCCCCAATTCTAAAGTTCGATCTCTAAGTCAGTTAATTCAGAATCCAATTTTATTTCTTGAAAATTGCAGGTCAGCCATCCCTTAACTTGAAAGTCTTTATGGATATCGGTTAGAACATTAACTTCCACATCCAGCATCCAGTGACATCCAACGGGTTTGAACAATTACGTTACTTTTGTCAATACATAACCGAAAGGCGGACATAAGCATGCACTTTAAAAAACTGAATTATTTTTGAAAAGTTTGTGCTTCACTGAATGGCTTTTCGGTTAATTGTAAAGCGAGTTCTTCACAAAAACGATCGAGTGCTTTCAATAGTCCTGGACGGTGCAAGGAAATGAGTCGGAATTATTGGAAAAATAGTTTCATGACGGAGCTCCGGGCCGCGGTACTATAGGTCCGGTACCCCCACCCAAACGGCGGCCCTGATCAGCTCTTACTGTTTATCTTTCTTGGAACGAGACTTATCTCACAAGAACAAGGTAAGCCATATTGTTGTATCACGTAGTGTTTTATTAAGGTTTTAAACATTGGTATTTGTTTTTTTTTTTTTTTTTTTTTCAGCCGTTGAAGGAAAACATGCGTTTGGGGTAATGGTGGTCACCACACTCGGGGTTATACCGTCCCCCTTCCGAAAGGTACTTATGTGACATGCGGTCTGGAAAGTAAAACTAACTTGAGCAACATATTGGTAGTGCCCTTAAATTTGTCATCCCCCCCCCCTTTTTTTAGCATGGAAAGATGTTTTTTAAATCATTGACTTCATATTATGTCTATACTTTCAATTTCTTTTCGTAATATCTAAAAAGAATAGTTATATAATAAAATAAACATAAAGATTTAAGTTTAACGTGCTTATGTCATTGAAAATCCTCATATTTCTTATTTTAAAACCATTAAGTAGTAAATTGCATTACTGACTGCCATTATTCCCGGGTAGGGATAATACCGGTCAAAGCTGATTTTGCAAAATTTTTATTTTTCCAATGTAAGATTAATTAAGGATCAATTTGAGTCTGCAATAGGTAAAATTTTCTATATGTAAGCAATTTTGCGTGATTGCGTTTCAAATTTCATAAAGTTTTATATTCATTTTCCCTTAGGTTATTGCCATTACCCCCAGTCTCCCCAAATAGAAATTTCGTTGCAATGAACGGCAGTCGGTTGGTGTCGAGAACACCGGGGAAAAGGATGGCCTTCCCTGGTCGAAGGACTCTAGTCGAAACCGCCCATCGTGGGGTAATTGACAGCTAGCCCTGGCCCACGATTAGGCCTTATTCACCAAATATCCTAAATAAACAAACCACTGACGTAGACCGGAAGTAGCGAGTCTTATTTCCGGTTAAGCGCCAATCTCCATTGCTAGAGATAGGTGTTCATAGCGAAAGCGATTTTGTTGTGCTTCTTTAAAAAGCAGAATAATGTCTTCTGCGTATTTCAATGCATTAAATAAGAAAGACAAACTTAGTTATTGTTAAAAATTATCTTTCAATGGCTGTGACCTTACCGATCCTTTAGTAGATGGATGGCGAATCTATTGCTAACGATTGATGTTTACAGTGTTCAGGCAATTTTGTTTTCTTTCAGTTCTAGGTAGAATCATGTCTTTTGCGTATTTTAATGCATGAAATGAGTATAATAGGCTTTGCTATTCTCAAAAATTGTCGATCAACGGATCTGATTTTCCTGATCCTTTAAATACAGAAATAAGAAAAAAAAAAAAACGAGTCTTCGTTTGTCGATCATTACCGCGATTTCAATGATAAGCATTTATGAATACCTCCTAAACAGAAATAAAGTTGATACAAAGTCTGCTTTCAAGAATCACAAATCTACTGGATTGCAAGTACGTTGTGAATTGTACTTCCTATTCTTAAGTTGAAGCTATTTTTTTCAAAGATGGAAGCTTTTCTGCACTGTGTTCACACAGAATGGCTATGACAGGGAGTTTTGGTGTCATATTCAATCAATTCTCCTGTTGTAGCTTTTCAGTTCACACACACTTATTACAGTTGCTACCTAATTTTCAGGTTTGATATTTAATATATTTTATTACATATTTGTTCATCACTTTTTTTTTTGTTTAATCAACTTGCTTCTGTAGCAAGATTGATAGGCATAAAAAAATTGAAAGATAACAAAATTTAAATTTAATCTCCGAGTGCTTTCTCCTGCGTTAAAATTGCTTTGAATGTAATACCAATAGCTGTACTATGATACTATACTATAACTTTAATTAATGTGTTTGTTTACCGATTGTCGAATGTCTAAATTTGTTTACAATTAGAGCGCCTAATATTAAAGTACCGTCAATAACTCGAAGTCCCGAGAGACGGGCTAAATGGTTCGAGTTATTGATAGTTCGAGCTATGGGAAGTTTTTTTCTCATGAGGTAATCAATAGTGGTTCTTTATTTTAATCACACAAATCAAACTGTTTGAAACCCGTCAAAACACTGGAAACTTTCAGCTTTGCAGGAAGCAAATAAAAAATTGTTCAGGTTGAGTTTTTCTAATAAATCAATTTAATATAGATCAATATAGATCTTCACACATTACAGTAAAAATACAAAGCTGATGAAATTAAGGTGAATGTTTCCAGCTCGTAAATACCTCGTACAAAGTGTGTTTACTACATAATATTCATTAAGATTCAATCCTTTCGCTTTAAAGCATTGGCTTTGATTCGACGATCAGGACCTTTAGAAATTTGAACATCTTTATTTCTGATATCTTATTTGCTCCTGTCCTCATGCTGTACCCGAAAGCAGAACAACATCCCCTCTTTTTACGAAAATTTTGTGCCTTTGAAATTCATGATTAATTTAAAAAATTCAATCAAATTACAGATACGTAAACAGAGCAATTCGTCGTAAGAAGCAATACAAATAAGACTTCCGCCGGAAGTTTTGAGTGACTCCGTGCAGCCCTGCCACCTAGTGTTCAAAAGAGTAAGCGTGGCTTGGAATTCGGTGAATATCGCGATGTTGCGATACCTCGTTTTTTTTTTTTTTTTTTCAATTCCTATAAAATATTTCTTAAAAAGTTTTCAAAATATATACGTGATATAAAGCTATATACGAGTACGTACAATGCCGGATGCTTACAAACTAATGAAGCACCAGTCGGGAATTAGCAAAAAAAAAAAAAAAAAAACGTAGAAAAGCAATAAATTTAGCTTTATCAATGCAGCGTACTTATTCAAAGTAAAACAATATTCGAAACAAAGTTATGCATTTCGTTCACTATAGTACGCATCTTTTTGCATTCAAAAAACGGCCCCTCCTAACACCGAAATATGTCTGCAATATTTTTCTGTTTATTGTGTGCTTTAAACTTTGCTTTTCCTTTCGGTGTGATTACATGATAAACTTTGTTCACTGCTGCATGTTTTGGAAGAAGTGAAGGAGTTCACTTAGTAGCGGACACTATCAACTATTTCATTTTATTATTTTTTTTAATTGACTTCTCTACATAACATGAAGAAATGTATTACAGTTATTTAAAAGGAACACAAAAGACACAAATCTTATTTGAATTTCTGAGATCAGAGCTGCAAAAGAATCAAGAGACCAGAGAGCGTCAAAAATGTCAGGAGACCAGAGCGGCAAAAAAGTCAAGAGACCAGAGCGGCAAAAAAGTCAAGAGACCAGAGCGGCAAAAAAGTCAAGAGACCAGAGCGGCAATTTAACTTACTGGTTTCGAACTCAAAGGAACGTAATACCGCCATTTGTCTATTAATTCTTCTGTAATAGAATCAGTAATTGATATTTTTTCAAAAAAATTTAAGATGTGCCTAGAAAACTTATTCCAATTCAGGAATCTATTTGCGAAATAACAGATTTTTTTCAAACTCTTAAAAAATGCAGAATGAAATAAAAATCTCACTCAAAAGCACTCAACTGATTGGCCGTAAGGAATCCTGAAAAAAAAAAGAAAAAAAGAAAAAAAACCCACATTTGAAAAAAAAAAAAAAAAGTCATGAAAACTTTGCTATGAAAAAATTGAAATTACGGCAGAAAGGGGGGGGGGGGGGGCGGGGGTTGAACTTTTTAATTTCTTGGGCCCCTCCAAAATTTATTTCTGTATCCGCCCCTGAGTACCTTTATGATACGATACTTTTCGTCAGCGTTTGTTTTAACACTTTCCATTGGGGGGAGGGGGGTTGAGATTTAAACGCAACGATCGTGAACAGATGTCTGTATATCGGTGATTGGATTTGCAGTCCGTGCAGTATCAATGCATCGGTTTAGAAAAAAACAAAAAATTGTAAACCAGTTAAATTGTACACTGGTGTGCAAAAATAACGGACGAAGTCGAAAAATTAGCATATCAGCTGAACGAAGAGGCAAAGAGGACAGAAAGACCCGTCAGGAGATTAAGTAAGGTGATGTACGGTAGCACATGCGCAGATATGCAGGCAGACGTAATGGGGGAGTGTCTGAGTAGTATAAAGCATGTTGTCGGTGTAAGATCAGTATATCTGGCAAAGAGATTGCACGCCTTATAGCAGTTAAATCACACCGAGTTGCTGCCTCAGCGAGAAATGGCGAATAATCAATCTGTTAGACGACATCTGGATGCTTTTACTCGAGGTCGAATCATTGGGAAGTTGGAGGAAGGCAGCAGTGTGACAACTGTGGTTGCAGAGTTCGGAATTGCTCACAGCATCGTTTCACGACTTTGAAGACAATTTCAAACTACAGGAACAGCTATCCGGGAGTTCAGTAGTGGTCGTCCACGAGGAACCACACCCGCAGATGAACGGTATATTGTCTTACAGGCCAGAAGAAACAGGCGGCAGACAGCAGGAGAAATCGCTAGACACACGACACAGGCGACTGCACGACCGATATCGCGTTTTACCGTGGCCAGAAGACTGCACGGTGGTCGTCTGTTTGCACGACACCCTATACGGTGTGTACCTCTAACGCCTGCCCACCGGAGAAGGCGTTCTCTGTGGTGCCGGGAACACCGGAATTGGAGAGACAATGAATGGGGACGAGTACTCTTTACAGATAAGAGCAGATTCAGTCTGAGTAGCGATTCTCATCGCATACTCATCTGGAGAGAGCGGGGAAGCCGCAATCATCCCTCGAACATCATTGAAAGGGACAGGTATGGAGGTCGTGGCGTTCTCGTTTGGGGAGGCATCATGCTTGGTAGTCGTACAGATCTTCACATCTTCGACGCAGGTTCAGTCAACGGGACCCGTTATTGTAACGAGATTCTTCCTCCATATGTGCTTCTTTTTAGAGGCGCTATGGGTCCGCAGTTCCTTTTCATGGACGACAATGCACCATGTCATCGTACAGTAGCTGCCGAACAGCTTTTAGGGAGTGAGGATATTAAACGTATGGATTGACCGGCACGATCTCCGGGTCTCAATCCCATGGAGCATGTATGGGATTTTCTAGGCAGACGCTTGGCAGCTCGTACCTTACCACCAGTAACGATTCGGGAGCTTCGATTGGCACTGCAAGACGAATGGGCAGCAATGCCTCAACAACTCATTGACACCCTCATTCTCAGCATGGGCAGACGCTGTGAAACCTGCCTAGCAGTCGGGGGAGATCATATCCCCTACTAAAGACCGGATGTTTCTTGCGGACACCCATCACAGGGATGTTTCGGCCTTCAGTCGCATTGCGTTCCATGCTACTTTTTCAATAAAGCTTCTTTTTATCCCTCTGATTTCTCTTTTAGTAAGTGTTGCTTACATTACACATGTCCTTACGTATTGGGGATCTTACGGTATTAAATGTGTTGATTTGGAAAGCTTTTGTACAAAGTTATATTGAAAAAACCGTCTCATCGTTAATTTTTGCACACCAGTGTTTATAAAACTAGATTTGGATACCCCGTAAGAAAAGTCTAATTTTTCAAAGAGTGCTGCAAATCGTTAAAGTTTTGGAACCCTGCATTAGATGGCACTAGGCAATTGGCAATAGTGTTCAGAAGGGGTCAGGGGATCCGTACCCCTCACTCAAGAAAAGAACATGTCTTGAAGAAGCGAAGTTATTTTAAGAAAAAGTCAGTTTGAAAAGAAGGGTCATAAAAATGTTTCTCTCGTTAACTCTCGTCCCCTGCAAGAAATTCAAAATAAGTTTTAGTTGTTCGGTTTTAGTACCAATGGAAATTGATGATTAACCCTATTTCTATGTACCCACCCCGTCCCATTTTTTTCCCCTTTTTTTCTATTGGTCTAAAAATAAGAAAGTATTCAAAATGCTACACTTCGCAATCCCCCCTCCACCCACTAAAACCATTAAAGAACTTCTCAAACCTCGTTTTAAGGTCTTCAATCTCGAAAAATTTCCAGAGAATAATTATCAAATGCCTTGCCTTCTGAAAACATCGAAAATAGTTTAAGATAGCTTTTGTGGTGCTTCAATTTTGAAAACTCATAACGTTACCAAATATGTTCACAAGCGCGCTTTTAAAAGACTTCAATTACGAAACAATTTCGGATGAGGGTTCGACTGCTCTCGTATGAAATCTGAAAAATCAAAAACTACAATTTCGAAAAAATTAAGGTGAAGAGCGTTTAAATCCCTCCACTTAATACAACTGAATACCTCTTTAAAACTTCGTTTTTAGAACTTCAATTTCAAAAAAATTGGGCGGAGGGGTGATGGATTTCGCTCTATTTAAAAAAAAAAGCCATCGAGAGCAACTTAAAGTCTCATTCATTTGATTATACTAACGTCGACAAATATAGCCTATAATGGTGTTTTGAAGTTTTCCATTTCTGAAAATTTCCGTAGAAGGCCTTCCGAATTTTTTCTCCCGTAGCATCAAAAGAGACCGTCTAAAACTGCGTTCATAGGAATACAATTCTAAAAGATATTCGGGGAACCCCCCGGGTCCTCCCACCCACCAGAAGTGAGAATGTTTTAAGAGTGCTCTCCTAAAGCTTTTTTTTCGTGGCAGACAGCATGAAGTCCTGGCCCCACCTCGAAAAAAAATGAGAAGATCAGAGCAACGTTGATCCCCCCCCCTCCAAAAAATGAGATTACAAAACAAAACAAAATGTATGGGTGGGGGGAGCTAATCTATGGCTCCCCTCCAAAATAAAAACATATATACGCCACTGACTGGTCACTCTGAGGAAACATTCATGCTATTTATTGCACCCTCCTACTCTCTCTGTCTATCCTTCCCACTCTTTATCCACATTAAACCATGCAAACTTTCTGCCAGCGCCTGCACAGCGTGTTTTTTTTTTTTTTTTTTGAGGGGGGGGGGGTTAGCTTCTAATAACTTGTCCTTTTTTTAAAAAAATTAAATTTAAGCATTTATTTAGTCAGTTTAGCACCCCCAAAATCTGGCGCCCGGAGCACGAGCCCCGTCTGCCCCCTCTACTTACGTCCCTGCCTATGAACTTTGTTTTATCTTCTTTTACTTTTAAGCACACGGATATTTATTGTATTCCTACTTTTTATTTTTGAGCTGGTAGGCTTCCCGTTTCTTTTAACATCTCTAAAATAAAGTGCCCGTTTTAAAAAACAAGGGGGGGGGGCATAACCCCTTGGTGATTGTTTCGCATTGCATCAATCGTCCCCCTCCCCCCCCAATAACGAAGAGCCAGCGACGCCTATGGCCCCGCTGTAAATCAGTCCCTGATTATACATTTAACAGTACAGTAAAGCATTGGCATTGAAAATGGAAATTCACGGATCACGTGGGCAGCCTTAGCCTCGAGCACAGAACGTGAATAGTCCGTATATCGATGATATTCTTGCTTTTAAAAAAGAGAAAAGAAAAAAAAAAACTGTTATTACTTAAATATATGAGCATTATAACAGTGAGCTTTTTATGTGTCCCTCCTTTTTTTATAATTTTATACTTTAGTAGTTGGAGTTGGCAATTTTAAACGCGTTCTATTCCCTCCATCATACTAAAGTTGGGGGCCGTGGTAGCCTGATCGGTAGGGCATTGGACTCGGGGCCGGAGGGGCTCGGGTTCGATCCCCGCTGGTCGAAGACCCACCGTCGTCATTAAAGGGGACTGGGCGACGTTAAATATGCTCGTGGTCTCAATGTCCTCCAAGTGAAACGATACCTCTGGGGGTGCTAGTACCAGGTAGCTATTAGCTCTTGAACTAGTTCTAAATTCTCATTAACTGTTCGATCCGGTGATGGTGCTGCCATCTATCGGTATATAAAATAATGGAGGCAAGGCACTAGTATGCAGACCTCGACATAAATACAGTTGAAGTCAGTTGTGACTCTTGAATAGAAATAGAATAGAAATACTAAAGTTCATAAACCGTCTGTAAACAAAGTGATTAACATTCACATTTCGGGATAGTTAGTAGGTTGTTTTTTGAAAATGACAATATTAGCAGATATAATTGAAGCACGCTGACGTAAAAGTATGTACTTTTTCTCTTGGAATACATCGTTAAAACTTAGTGTATTTTGATGGTGGGTGCGCACTTCTTTTGGAACGTGGTGGAACAGTTTTGTTTTCTTTCTTAGTTTTCGTAGGCCTTTGCCTCCAGTCTACCCCAAAGTGAAAAAATCTTGATCTTAACCGGGATCCGATTTTTGAAAACAAGTGAAACACCACTCTCGAGCGGTTGGGACAATCAAAACAAAAAAATATTCGTTTTAAAGATGTGAAAACTTAAAATCTTTTTTCTTTTAAGTTTCCTGAAATGCATTTCAGAATTTTTTCAAAATTTTTTTCATAAATGCATTGATGCCTTTCTGGAAAAACTATGCAGAAGCCAAATGCCTTTATAGAGAAAGCTCCTTGCATTCTATCGAACACAAGAAAATAACACATAGAATGACTCGACGTTAAATCCCGGTTATCACAAATTTGCCATTTCAACTGCACTTGCGCGCGGACTTAGCTGATTTCAAAAATCTTGCTAAAATTAATTACAAACATTTTAAATTTGGTAATAAATATGAGATGACAACAGATAAAAATTGGAAATCACAAAGCTTTCTCTGATTTAGTTTTTAGGCCTCGGTAAAGATTGAATTTTGCGTCTTAACTATTAATGGATTCGGTGTCTGATTTGTCTGTTTTTTTTCAGGACCAAATTTTTAACCTCAGAAGAGCGTACTGGAATTGCAGCATCACTTCTAATACAAAGCATAACCTTCAACCTAAATAAAAATGTATAATACTAAGTTGTTTACGCCTAACGTAAAATATCCGCAAAAGACGGATTTCTGTACTACTATCCCAATCATTTTTGAAGTACGTAACGTGTTTTACATTTATGTTAAATAAATATTTCCAAACTAATAAATGTTGAAGTCA